>NC_043010.1:53989091-53994091 GCF_006345805.1 Octopus sinensis | reverse complement strand
GAAGTGTTCTATGAACAATGGACTACACCAAGAATTCGCACAAAAGAAACGACAATAAATAAATAACCATAAGGAATAAGGTTCCCTACTGATTATTGTTATAAGGAAAAATAGGAAATGAAGGCTTGGCTAATGGGATTGTTATAAAGAACTTATATATATATATATATATATATATATATATATATATAATATATATATATATTATATATATATATATATATATATATATATATATATTATATATATATATATAATATATATATATATATATATATATAATAATATAAATATATATATATATATATGTAAAATATATATATATTATGTATTATAAATATATATATATATATTACTATATATATATATATATATACACATAATTTCTTACATGTGTGTGCATGAATGTACGTATGTAAGATCTCAATAAATTATATCTATATTAAATTAATGAAATAAATTTTTAGACACAACGGGGAATAACAAAACAAATACAAATACATACATCGCTCTTTATAGCAAATATGATATATAAATGGATATACTAAGAAATAGATATACAGTGAAATAGATAAATACAAAATTAAATTAAATGCTATATTTTTTTATATAAGTTTAGACAATATAAATTCAAATAAAAAATTCGAAAAAGTGTAAAAAAATAAAATGATGTTGGTATCAGCGGTATCGATGTGAATAGACTCGGAGCAATTTCAGAGGTCAGTAGTACTGTTACCTGCCCCTTTTTGAAAAATTCAGAAAAATAAGATGGAATTAAATGAATTCTTAAAACAATATTAAATCAAATCCAAGCGAATTAACTTGAGAACGTGCTTCAGGATAAACTATCTGTTTATCAAATATTTACTTTAGACACTGGATACGACCACCTATACGTTTATGCTAGCATTGTATATACATCAATGTTTTTTTTTACACACACGAATGTAGACATATATATATACACACACAGATATACATATCAGGATTATAACTTGAGTATGTGCCAAGCAAATCTATTAATACAAAAGGTCGATAAAATGAAAAGGAAAACTAAAAGGCCGGCAGCAAGATATCAGTAGAGCTAAGTCAACTAGGGTAAATAATATGCAATAAAACGCGATAATAAAATCTATTTATTGACATACAAACATATACATCACACACACACACACACACACACACACATACACACAAACATATACATATATATACACAAAAGAGATACCCGAAGAATATGATATCTGACTCGCTAGAAAGAGCAGTTAAAACTCCAAGCCACCAAGTGTTGTAATTCCGAAAGTGATTGCAAAATATCTAGCGAGTCAGATATCCTATTGGAAAATATTCTAGCGAGTCAGATATCCTATTCTCCGGGTATCTCTTTTGTGTTTGAACGTACACTGTATTCTTCTTTGAATAATATATAGTCTATTGACTGATTTTTTTCTTTCTTGCTAGACCACTCGTAACTAAGAATTTTTCGATGAATATTCTTGCTACCCTAAGATATTAGAAGAAATGAGGTACTCAGAGATTCGGATGGTTTTATATTTACAGATATATATTTGTATATTACATGTTTTTATAGAATGTACGAAAGCGCTAATATATGATATATGATGTATAAAAACATGTCATATACAAATAAATATCTGTAAATATAAAGCCATCCTAATTTCTTCTGATATAAAATACCTGTACATCATCTCCAAACCTTCTGATATATATATATATATATATATATGTATCTATATAGAAAACGCCGGAGTTCGGCTTTAACTGCTCTTTAGCCCTCCCTTTGTCTTATACACACACACACACACACACACACATATATATATATATATATAGAAGGTATGTATATTTTTCTCCTTTGTTAATCGTGTTTCTTATGATAATCTGATTTCTTATGGAGTATTTTATATATTGTATTATGTGTAGAGATGTTGTTTTCTTTTGTATGTTTATGTATGTGTGAATTTGTGTGCGTGTGCGTATTTGATTGTATCGAGTTTTGTAAGTATTATTTGTATGTGTGAGTGTGTATATGGTTATGTTTGTGGGTGTGTGTATATGTGTGTGTATTTATGTGTATTGTGTAATGGGTAGGTTATGAGAGGTAATGGTGTCATTGAGACCCAAATGGGTCAGGTAGTGATGAATAAGTGCTATAGATTGTTCCAAGTTCCAAGGTCAGTGATTTTACAAATAAGGAGTTTCAAGTTAGTCATATGTGTGTATATAAGAATCTTGTTCGTAATGAGATAAAAAAAACCAAGGCTGAGTAGATTTTAGAACATTTATAGATATATCTATGAATTTTCGTGTTGAGTACCTATCATCTGAACGTGGTCCTTCACGCTGCTAAATATAGCAGTCAAATATATTTCAAATTTCATAATACCTTCCATCATATAACCACCTTGCCTTGTCTTTGACTAAGGGATAAATTACATCAACAACAAGTATGTCAGAGTTCGACTTATTGCTTCTACGAGTGAAGGCTGAGAAATTAGATTCGGTAAACTATAAGCCGCATTTACTTCTATAGAAGTAACACTTCCTGTATATTACTACAATAACAAATGCCACAGACAAGTTGTATACATGAAGTTAACAATTAGGCGTAGGAGTACCAGTGTGGTAAGTAGCTTGCTTACCAACCACATGGTTCCGTGTTCAGTCCCACTGCGTGGCACCTTGGGCAGGTGTCTTCTGTTATAGCCTCGACCAAAGCCTTGTGAGTGGATTTGGTAGACGGAAACTCAAAGAAGCCCGTCGTATATATGTATATATATGTATGTGTGTGTATATGTTTGTATGTATGTGTCTGTCCCTCCAACATCGCTTGACAACCGATGCTGGTGTGTTTATGGCCCCGTCACTTAGCGGTTCCGGAAAAGAAACCGATAGAATAAGTACTAGGCTTACGAAGAATAAGTCCCGGGGTCGATTTGCTCGACTAACGGTGGTGCTCCAGAATGGCCACAGTCAAATGACTGAAACAAGAACAGAGCAATTTTTGTTTTATAGATGTTTTTGTCTTACCATCGTCTGTAAAAAGAAGTATGAGGTTTGATTGATATATATATAACATATATACATCTGTAAGTACGGTATTTCTAAATTGAATGGGGAGTTTTCGGAACTATTAAACGGGGATCGTAATTATATCGACACTGGTTTTATTATCCAGACAAACAAGATACAATTTCCTCAGAGGTATAGAAAACAGATATGAAAGATATTTTAACACAATGGGAAATACAATATAGTTAAACTAATGATAATAATCAATAATATTGGTAAATTACGAAATACAATATCCTATTGTATAAATATATTATATAAGTGTGTGTGTGTGTATGTGTGTCTGTGTTGGTATGGATATAAATATATCTATACTTTGTGTGTATGTAAGTATACCGATATAAATGTTTATTGTTCGTTGATACCGTGATTCTTAGCTCAGAGGCAGCTGTTGTTTTTAGTTACGACTTTTGGAGTAGGGTTAAGCAGTGTAGATAATGTAAGAAAGTAGGGGAAAAGTAGGAATATGAAAAAAAAAAGCAAAACAAAAATAATAAACTTGAAGTAGATAATAACAACAACAACAACAAATTTAATAATACCGACGAAAAAATAAATTGCAGGAAAATTAAGAGAAGAAAGAATTGTAACTAGACAATGTGAAAGGAAAACAAAAAAAAACCTGTTGAAGAACAGGGAGAAAATGAAGAATAGGAAGAAGAAGGTGACGATGTCTTTGACGATGATGATGATAATGAGGATGATGATGATGAGGAGGAGGAGGAGGATGGTGATGATGATGATGATGATGATGATGGTGATGATGATGAGGAAGGGAGTGATGACGATGACGATGATGGCGATGATGATGATAACGACGATGAGAATAAAAATGACAAGGTTGACGATGACGATGATGATGAGGAGGTGGAGTGAGGAGAAGGGGAGAAGGAAGAGGAGGGAGAAATCAAGAAGAAGGAGAAGAATTGACTACAGTACTGACCTTGTTTGGACATTTTACTCAAAAGGAATGAACTTAGCGCACATATTGAAGAATAAGTCTTATAATATGATGGGTGATTAATAAAAAAAAAACGCAGAACAAGGTATGCATTTGTTAGCATACTTTTAGTTACTTGCTAAGTTTGGTTAGAATACGGATTATATCGAGTTCTAACAGAGAGACAGGCCACAAATGTAAGTAGGTGAGAGGGTCAATTTGAACGTTATCAATAATTATTTCCTAAAACTGGTGAGGATCAAAAGAAAAATTCACACAAATCCTAATTTGAAATGAGCACATAATGACAGAAAACAAATAGTTATTTGTTTACTACCCACATAGAGGGGACAAACATAGAGGGGACAAACAAGGAGAGACAAACGGATTAAGTCGGTTATATCGACCCCAGTGCGTAACCGGTACTTAATTTATCGACCCCGAGAGAATGAAAGGCAAAGTCGATCTCGGCGGGATTTGAACTCAGAAAGTAGCGGCAGACGAAATACCTATTTCATTACTACCCACAAGAGGCTGTACACAGAGAGGACAAACAAGGACGGACAAACGAATTAAGTCGATTACATTGACCCCAGTGCGTAACTTGTAATTAATTTATCGACCCCGAAAGTATGAAAGGTAAAGTCGACCTCGGCGGAATTTGAACTCAGAACGTAATACCAGACGAAATACGGCTACGCATTTCGCCCGGCGTGCTAACGTTTCTGCCAGCTGAGCCGCCTTAACAAATAGTAACCATGAGTTTTATCAGACTTAGCATTCTGGCTATCAGTCCACCGACTCCAGGAGAAATGCTTATATCATCTGTTTGGTGTTTATGTATTTCACTTGTTTCAGTCATTGTAATACAGTCCTGATGGGGCAACGCCTTTAAAGGTTTAGTCAAACAATCGCTCCAACTGTACAGGAACATTTAACCCAACACCATATCAAGGAGACTTAAATA
>NC_043010.1:53969091-53981591 GCF_006345805.1 Octopus sinensis | reverse complement strand
TTCTCCTCTGTAAGATAGTCAGTCATAAAATAGCTCTTTAGATGTGCTTTCATCCACCATTCTAACAACATGGTAAGGCCATCTCATTTTTTTCTTCAGAATCATTGATTTAATTGAATTGATGCCTGCAGACAAAAAAACATCTGTGTCTAGAGTAAAAAAAAAGGCGCATTTAATGTTTAAAATGCGTTGAAGGTATTTTTGGCGGAACCGTTCTAACAATTTGAAATGTCTTTCATAAAACGTACATGTTTCAGAAGAATACAACAGGGATGCTAACACAAACAATTTGTACTGTTATATGTCGTTGGTGCCAAACGCGTGACTCCAAACCATCAAATGCTTGGGCTGCCCTTTGAATTCGCAGTTGTATTTATATGTCCATATTTCCATAATTTTGTACAGTGCTTCCAACGTAAATGATTGAGTCAACAAACTCAAGTATCTTACTCTTAACGAAATTTTCAGTGATGTTACAATCAGTACCACGTGCAGGGTGATACATTACAACTGTTTTACTTTCAAGCTGATGGTCAAGCCAAAATCCTCACAAGCTGTGCCAAATGCGAATTCAAGCGATTGCACGCCCGTTTCAGAGTGACTGACTAGATCGCAATCATCAGCGTATAAGAGTTTTCTAATGAGTGAAGTAAAAACATTTGTGTTGAATTCCAGTCTGGTCAGGTTGAATACATCTCCTGCTGTTCGATACTTTATGTAAATACCCTCCTCGGAGTTTTGAAATACCTGTGAGTGCACAACAGCAATGTATATTGCTAAGGGGATGGGTGCATCAATGTCTCCTTGCTTTCTTCCATTTTCCACGGCAAAAGATTCAGAATCTTCAGCTTCTAAAACAAGGCAATTGTCGTATTCTGTTCTAAAGAAAACCATTGTTGTTGACTTAGAAGTCAACTTGTGATTACTGATGTCTTGAAGCATGTCCTTTAGCTTCAGGGACAGTCTTGTCCCTTAGCTGTCGGGAACTCTTCCTTATTGTTATACAGCTTCTAGTTGCAAAAGCAAGGAAGAAACAAGTGTCTAGATCTAGATCATAGACGCAAGGATGGTTGTGTGGCAAGAGGCTTGCTTCGAAACCACACGGTTCGAGTTCCAGTCCCACTTCGCTGCACTTTGGGGAAATAACCTTCTATTATAGCCTCGTACCACCAAAAACCTTATAAGTGGATTTGGTAGACGCTTGGGGAAGTATATTCTACTATAGCCTCGGATCGACCAAAACCTTATAAGTGGATTTAGTAGGTGGAAAGAGAAAGAAACCCATGTGTGTGGTTGTGTGTGTGTGTGCGTTTGTGTGTTATTTGTGTGTGTATGTGTGTGTGTGGGGGGTGTATTTGTCACACCATCCCCGCTTGTCAAACAGTTCTGTTGTGTTTACGTCCCCGCAACTTAGCGTTTCAGCAGAAAATATGTACTGGGGCCGATATATTAGGATGAAAACTATTCAAGGCGGTGACCCAGCATGGCCGCAATCTGATGATTGAAAAGATACAAATATAACTGTATAGTTATAAATATTGCACAGTGAGAAAATAAATTGAATATAATTAATTAATAACTATTCATCTCCTAGTTGAAATTATCTTCCCTTTGGTGAAACCGAATGATATTTAAAAAGAAAAAATACTTCTCAATTAAGTTGTACGTCGGTATCGAACTGAGGACCAAGTGCTTGCTAAAAGTAGGATTTTCGCACTACCATGCCTATATTGTTTCTGACACGAACTACTTTTTCTAGTCAGCAGAATTAATTGCAATATATTGCATTTTATAGCTTTGTTTTGTTGCATTTCGTTTTGCTTTGCTGAAAGCCTTTAACAATCTCGGAAGTCACAATGGAAATAGTCTTAAGAAATACAAACGGCATAAAATAATAACCAAAACACCCAAATGAATTTTAAAATAGAATAACTTCATAACTGCGGCGTATTTTCCACAATAGTCTCTCATAAACTATACCTGTTATATTATTATTATATCCTGCTTGTATAATTCGGTTTATTTATTGTTCTAATAGTTAATTGTATTAGTGTTGCTGTAGCAGTTTTCGCTGTTGTTAATAGTATTGTTCACATTGTTATAACGTCGCTGGTGTATTATTATTTTTGTTTTCAAGTTGTTGCCTCCATGGTTTTAATTTGCTTAAAATTCGTGATTTAGAAAATGTTTGCTTCTGTTTTCGTTTCTTGCAGTTTACGTTTGTATCTGTGTGTGTGTTTTGTTTGTACTTGTATATTTGCCTCCGTGCTTGTGTTTGTGTGTTAACCGTCTGTGTATAGATATACGTGTTTTTTTTTGTACACCAGTGCGTAGGCATGATTTCACTGTTTTGTGTTTTGTGTTTTGTGATTTTATGCAATATTTTGTGCTAACGTTAGTTGTAATAACATTGTATAACTGTGGTAGAGCTAAATGCATATTTATTTGTTTTTCATGTCTAGCAATTAGTATCGCCATCATCATCACGATCAAAATTTTATGATTGTCAATAATTACTGCTATTATTAACGCTACTTTCGTTACCCTTATAGTTGTTATTATTACCACGACGGTTATTATTATTATTATTATTAATATTAATAGTATTATTATTATTATTATTATTATTACTATTTTACTTTGTTATTCATCATCATGTTTTCCAATTTTATGCGAGCTTCTTCTACACCACCAGGCGCCTATCAATGTTGCTGAGGTGAGTGTGGCAGCGTCTTACGGGTTTACAAGTCTTGTCGGCTTCAATTATAATATTCTATAAGGTTTTTCTTGCTTGTTTTTTCTCATCGTTCTTGTTTTATTTCTTTTTGGTACTATAGTATTTCGTCTTCTGTACAGAGTATGTGCAAAGTGAATTAATTCGCTGAGTGGCATTATTTGTTCGGTTTATGCTATGCAATTGATGTTCTGTTCTTTAGTGTCAGGCGGTGAATGCGACAAGAATATTCTGTGTACAAAATGATTTGTGTGAGTGCTTTTTTTTTTAGGAAATCTATCTATCGTGTAATGACATGCGAAGAAAGAAGATCATGTGCTGTGTGGGCTTTGTCGTATGATTGTATAGAAACTATGTAAATTGCGAATTGTGAGGCGGTTTCATAATGTGGATTACCAATGATGCAAGGCTAATGTGGTGTGTAATTTTAAAGGATTGTGACTGTGCAGCGTGTGCACCGCGTGGTGGACAAGAAATCGGTGGTGTGGTTGGGGGAAGTAGGAGCGGTGGTAGATGTGGGGTATATACGTATATATGTACATGTATACGACCGTATATCTGCGTGTATGCATCCGTACTTACACGAGTGTTTATGTGTGCTTCGGTGTACATTCACACATACGCGTGGTCTTGCGCAAGGAGTGATGTAGAGGGGTGAGTGCACATTCACACATACGCGTGGTCTTGCACAAGGGGTGATGTAGAGGGGTGAGTGTATGCGAGTATACAGGTATGAAGTAGTGTTGGTGATTGTTAATTGGCGGTACTGTTCATGGGGCTTAATTTGTGACGTTGACAGGGGTACAGACGGTGATATGTGTGGCTGGTACTAAGGAGGTATATCCCCGTTCATAAAAGGATAATGGTTCCCACCAACTTGATTTCCTATCGATAACTTGGGCGTAACATTATACCTGAACACAGGCAATCACTACTCCTACAGAAAGCCTAATGAAGGAACGGTATATATCCATAAAAGCTCAAACCAATATTCCCTGCTGTAATTAGAAACCTGGTTTCAGGCATTAGCAAATAGGTGTCTAAACTTTCAACAAACATGGAGATCTTTAACAGAGCCACCCCACACCACTACAATGGTGCTTTGGCTAGAAGCGATTTTTTTGAGAAGCTCAAATATGTGAACGGAGCCCAAACCCTTTCTCCTTACCCCGAAGAGAACTAGGAAGAGGAAAATAATCTGGTATAACCCGACATTTACCCTAAAATTTTCTACCAACGTAGCCAGGGGCTTGACAAACGGTTTGCGTGTATTTACCTTCCAGTAAACTGGCGTTTCGACAAAAGAGATGATAAAATAAGCTCCAGGATTTTTTTTTAATCGTGGACCAGATTGAATCCAGTAAAATATTTCAAAGCGATGCATCAGCATGGCCGCAATCAAATGACTAAAACAAGTAATAAATAAAAGAATAGATAGATAGATGATGGATAGATAGATAGATAGATAGAGAGAGAGAGAGAGAGAGAGAGAGAGAGAGATGGGTAGATAGACGGACTCACAGATACGATACATACATGCACAAATAAACGCACACATCTATATAGGACGGTCTTCTACACAGTTACCGTTTAACAAATTTACTTACATGTCATTGGTCGTCCCTGGTCTATAATAGAATACACTTGTCGAAGTAACGCGAAACCCGAAACCACATGGTTGCGAAACAAGCTTCTAAAGCAAAGACACGCTGGTGTAAATAAATAATAAATAACAATATATCCATGTCATTCCAAGCATTCGAAAGTATTTTCCAAATGCTTAAGTAATGTTATTAAATATCCCAAGCGTAATGTGATACCTCTCGTAGCAGTGCACACTTGTAAGGGTCACTGGTGTAAAGATTGAACGACCATATTTATAGCATGTATTGAACTGTTCATTTTCATTGATGGAAGTCATGGAAAATTTATGATGAATTTTATTAAGTGACAGTGATATGCAAAGAGACATTTATTGAATTCTGGTCAAATTGAAAACTGGAGCGAAGAGATATCCAAAAAAATTTGGGGATTTGTCAAATGTGAATTTCGAAATATAACCAGAGCGAACGTCAATAAGTAAATTAATATCCCAGTGCTGCAGTATGTATTGTGTAGTTACTGCAATACAATGCATAGAGATACTCGTAAATATGTAGCAAATAAATAACATATGACGGATAATGTTATAGAATTACTATAGCACAGAACAGACAATGCAGAAACTAATACATTATTCATGAGCGTTTTCTTTTGAGAAGCAGAGTGGCGCAGTGGAAGCGTGCTGGGCCCATAACCCAGAGTTCCGTAGATCGAAACTACACTCTGCTAAAAAGTAGGTGTTATTTTTGATTCTTTTATAGCTAGAAATGTATCCGTTTATAAATGTATTAAGTATATGTGTGTATACGTGCAGGGGTAAGTTAAAATTGTATGGAAATAGGTTAACAGTCGAGCTATTGCCAAACGTAAGGGGATGAGTAATAAATATTTTTGTCAGTGGAAAATTGTGCAGCATCAAGGGGTCATTGAACGATCGGGGCACCCAACAGCTCCATTAGGAAAGTTGAAATTAGAGACGACAACAAAAGCGGGACTTCACTCTTTTGGATATAGAATTATTCTGGACTACTCTCAGCAGCAATTTCTAAATTCTCGTTGGTAAGATTTCACTAAATCATAGAAATACAGCGATTCCGCGCCAAGGCCCAAACAAGACGTGACACATAGTCTTTTTGTGTGGTGGGTATATTTCCTTCTCCATGTACTAAGTGAAGAATTACAAACATGAGAGTACCGGAGACCAAGTGCCGTATAAATGAAGTAACACGAAATATTTGTACAGAGTAACAGCAGACGAAATACCGCTAAGCAATTTCCCCGGCGTACTAAAGTTTCTTATTTCTTTATTGCCCACCAGGAGCTAAACATAGCGGGGACAAGCAAGGGCAGACAAACAGATTAAGTCGATTACATCGACCCCGGTGCATAACTGGTACTTATTTAGTCGACCCCGAAAGAATGAAAAGCAAAGTCGACCTCGGTGGAATTTGAACTCAGAACGTAACGGCAGACGAAATACGAATTTCTTTACTACCTACAAGGGGCTAAACACTGAGAAGACAAACAAGGACAGACAAACGGATTAAGTCTATTATATCAACTTCAGTGCGTAACTGGTACTTAATTTATCGACCTCGAAAGGATGAACGGCAAAGTCGACCTCGGCGGAATTTGAACTTAGAACATAATGGCAGACGAAACAACGCTAAGCACTTCGCCCGGTGTGCTAACGTTTCTGCCAGCTCGCCGCCTTGAGATTAAGTGTTTCTGTCTCTGTTCATGTGATTCACTGTGTTCGGAATCACGTGCGTTTGTTTCTTTATGTAATTACAGCAAAAGCATTTAATTAATCTTGACGAGCCGTTTATTTCTTTCTAACTATTGTAGTTGTCATCGCAAAAGCTGTTGTTTTTGGTTTTCTTCACGCTTATCGTTGCCCCTCTTGGCATTATATTTATATTTCTACCGTTATTTTGTTTGATTCTATTTGAGTTCTTTTCCTTCTGATTACCTCAATTATTTATGTTGGGGCTGTTGCTACTGCTGTTGTCTTTGCAGTTGTTGTTGCTATTGTTGTTGTTGCTGTTGTTGTTGTTGCTGTTGTTGTTTGCAGTATTATTCGTAGTCTGTCTCTCCGCTGCTGCTTACGAAGCTTATAGCAGAGGCGGTTGATTGGAATGGCATAACATTATGTCGCAATTTAAAATTCTGTTCTGCCGTTGAAATTGACGTGCATTGAATAATAACCCCTCGATACACATATGTCGTAATCAAATCGCAGTAAATATTTACAAATTCATGCATACAAACACACACACACACACACACACCACACACACACACTCAGACACATATTTATAAAAATAAATACTTACATACATACATACATATCATATGATATCTGTGTGTGTCAATATGTATATATGAATGTGTATATGATTTTCTTCAGCGTGTACGTTCGTGTGATTCAGTAAATGTAAGTTGGTCTGTGTATATTCTCTGGAGTGATGTGTTTGCCCGTTGTCGATGTATTATTGTGGTGTACTGTAGGTATGTACTTTAAAACGAAATGCGTTATGTCACGTACCAGCACACACACACACACACACAAATACAAACATACAAATCTATTTGAGAATGTTTAAAAACCCTTCAGTGCGCTTGCATGAATGCTTATTTGCGCATACGTACACATATTCTTACTCTCCTTCTGTCTCTCTCTCTCTCCCCTCTCTCTCTCTCTCTCTCTGGGTCTTTTTCACTCTCCAGATATATACATGAATACACACATGTTGATAATCATTTTGCTAATGTTTTTATATTTCTATATTTCTTCAAGTTTTCTACATATGTGCGCATGATTTCGATGAGAGTGTAATTATATAAATTATGTATTTGGAATATTTCATGCTTAATGAACACTTGTTTCTGAGAGTTAGTATGCATATTAATAAGCTAACGAGAACACATACACGAACCTTATCAACTAACTCTCACACGCATGTACATACATACATACATATATATATATATATATATATATATATATATATATATATATATATATATATATTATCTTTACTATTTTACTCTTTTACTTGTTTCAGTCATTTTGACTGCAGCCATGCTGGAGGACCGCCTTTAGTCGAGCAAATCGACCCCGGGACTTATTCTTTGTAAGCCAGTACTTATTCTATCGGTATCTTTTGCCGAACCGCTAAGTGACGGGGACGTAAACACACCAGCATCGGTTGTCAAGCAATGCTAGGGGGACAAACACAGACACACAAATACACACACACACACACACACACACATATATAATATATATATATATATATATATATATATATATATGTATATATATATATATATATATATATATATAATATATACATATATATGCTATCATACATAAATATATATGGTAAATAAAAGACATATGGAATATACGAGAATTTTTATTATTAATCACGACAATTGTTTCGACGCACCTAGCGTCGATTTCTCACGGGTCGGATACTGAACAACTGGTTCAACAGCACCCGGCGGTGCAGATGTGTCTTATCGGGTGATAAATAAATAGAACTCGTTAAAATAACTGTTCCGCAATGTATCTGCTCATTTCGTAGAAAGATAAGCAGCAAAACGAAGGAAATATATACACACACATCCATATATATTGTATCGTAGTCAATACATTTGTGTGTAACTTTGTAATTTTCACTAATAATCCTTTATATTTTATTTATATTTTTTCGATAATTTGCAGTTTGTTTGGAGAACGAATGCGCATGAACCCATCTTGAACTATTCTAGTCCCCGCCCCAAGTCCCTCTTCAAAGTTAGTTCACTTTGTCTTGTTAGTGTTCCTTTAGTCTAACTCGATTTCATAGCTTTTAATCTTCATTTTGTATAGCGGGATTTTATATGGTCCAAGGTGTTCGTTTTTGTATTATGACCGTGATATAAGAAATTTGATGAAGATTTAGCTGGAGTTCTTAAATTTTTGGACGCCTACACAGAGGCTCTGGAGTTAGTTACCGCATCGTTGTTCCCGTGTTGGTGATTAGAAAAGGGAAATTATGATCGCAGGTCTATTGCAGAGGCTATTCTAGCCATAAACATCTTGGGACTCTATTGTTGAATATATCCTTCGACTTTACAAATACTATTGATTGTGTGCGTACGTGTCTGTGACATGTATGGGATAGATGTTGATTAATTTTTGTAGATAGTTTAAAAGTTGAGAAAGCTTAAAATATCTCCTACTTACAGAAGTTGAATTCATATCGAGCGGTGTTATATTATATTTCAAAAATTATATAGGATTTTAAAAAATGTATAATGGTTTTTAAAATGTATGCAAGGATATAGGAAGATGTCGTCAAATGGAAAAATGTGTGAAATAAAATATTTGTGCGAATGAAGATAAAAGTAATAATATATGTAAAAATAAATTAAAATGAGGACTCAAATTTCGTGTGAAACCTGATTACCTATATAAGACCAATATATATAAAGAAATAAATGAATATGAAGTTTTAGTAAAGCTTGTATACGCAGAGGGAGATCTATTCAAAAACGATATTGACATATTGTATAGGATATGCAATTAAGTATGATTCCTTATAAAGAGAAAATGGAAGGAAATTGCCCAAATAAATGCATGCAGTTCTTGAGACACTCTGTACTTGGTAGCACTGCAAAATTATTGCATATTTAAGCTGCAAAATTATTGAATATTCTGCATATATCTAAAACATATTCAGATGAATATATCTGTAAATTTGAAAAATATGACTTCAGTTTGGGTCGACGTCAATGGGGAAAAAGATCACATAATCTAATATATGAATTCAAAATTCTTCTTTATATTGGTTTTAATAACAGAAGATTCCCTATAGTGAAATGATTTTTGCTTATCAGAATCGGTATTTATCATAATTCCCCACAGCTCTCAATCCTGAATGTTTGAAAGCGATATATATTTGTCAAAATACCTTTAAAATGAAAGGAATTTTTTTTTGCTTTTCGTTATAAAATTGAAGTAGGAGCTATATTAAACTTTACCGTGGGCTGACTCTCACTTATCTTGTAAACGTTTCATTCTTTTGGTTTAAAATTTACTTCACCTAAATTCATATTTTTTTGTTCTTGAATTATTTTTCCCTCTTCGATTTTACTTTTAAAAAATTCTCTGACACGAATTTGATATCACACGTGTGTATAGTGTTGAAATTTCATAAACGTTTTAATATCGGCACCATACTGCTAAAATTTGGACACATAAAATATGGTGAATTCTCCTGTATCCAAATCCATTGTGGTTTAATAGTTTGTTGTGAAGGTGCATGGCTCAGTGGTTAGAGCGCCGAGCTTAAGATCGTGAGGTTGTGAGCTCGAATCCGGAAGCGAGCTGAGTGTTGTATTCTTGAGCAAGATACTTTATTTCATGTTCCTCCAGTTTACTCAGCTGTAGAAATGAGTTGCAATGTCACAGGTGCCAAACTGTATCGGCCCTTGCCTTTCCCTTGGATAACACTGGTGGCGTGGAGAAGAGAGATTGATGTGCATGGGCGACTGCTGGTTTTCCATAAACAACCATGTCCGGACTCGTGCCTGGGTGAGTAACCTTCTAAGTGCAATCCCATTGTTAGTTTCGTGACCGAAGGGGGTCTCAGATTCTCTAATAGTGTGTTACATATAGAAAAATAGTGAGAGAAAAACGTTGTCCCAGAAAAAATTCTCCCTATAAACAGCTACCTGGATAACTTTCTTTAAAACACCTCTACATTAACACCGGTTCAATCTCTTTGATTATTGTTGCTATCACTATTTTCGGTATCAACAAATAATGTTTTAGGTATCAACACGCATATCCCTCTATGAACAGCCTTTTCCTAGTTAACTCATGCAATGTTTACATCCGCTTGTCCCTTTAACACACGGTATCTATGAATCGGCTGATGTCCATTTGATCTTCACAGATTTAGCAGCATTAACAGCAAGACTTCTGTTTTGCTTAAAATGAGTCTTTCAGATATCTATATAACAACATCGATATTATTACACATACCGATATGGAAGGGTATGCCGTACCATAAACTGTGGCTTTTCAAATCATTTTTTCATTAATTACTTCAATGTGGCACCATCTTTCCCCGTAACTAATATCTTTCTTATTGATTACAAGTTATCTATCTAGCTATATATATCTATCTATCTATCTATTTATCTATCTATATATCTATCTATCTATCTATCTATCTATCTATCTGTCTATCTATCTATCTATCTATCTATCTATCTATTTATCTCGACAAGAAAGGCAGGGTGCTGCGAAGGTGCCATCACGGCGGCGGAAGTGCAGGAAGCGATGACAGAATGCTCGGGGGACAAATCACCGGGTTTGGATGGTCTACCCTACGAGCTTTACAATTGTATGCCAGACTTGTTTGGAGATCTCTTGGCGGCGGTGTACTGCAACTGGCAGCAAAACGGGAGCATTCCTGGTTTTGTGAGCCCAGGAGTCGTAACACTGCTGAAGAAAGATCTAAACAAGGGAAATGTAATAGATAACTTTAGGCCCATCACTCTGCTTAATGCAGACTTGAAAATTTTGGCCAAGGTGCTAGCCAAGAGGTTGGCGCTTGTCATCGAGAAACTGGTCGACAGGGCGCAAACATGCGCCGTGCCAGGCCGGACCATCCATGACAACCCCCACCTGATGCTCTACATCATAGACAGGGTAGTTAACGAACCTGGCATGGGTGGGGCGCTGATCAATTTGGATCAATCGAAAGCTTTCGATAGGGTGGACCATCGATACTTGGAGGCTGTCCTCGGAGCGGCTGGCTTCGGTCCCGTCTTCCGCGGCTGGATAGCCGCTTTGTACAGAGGCATCCGTTCGGTAATTCGCGTGAATGGACATCTATCGAGACCCTTCGACATCGCACGTTCGGTCCGTCAGGGATGCCCCCTCTCGTCGCTTCTATACGTATTAACTCTCGAGCCATTATTGCGGAAGTTGGCAACCTCGAGAGGCATCCCGCGAGAACTGGGATGCGGGACGAGCGTGTCTGCATACGCGGACGACGTCACCGTCATAGTGTCTAGCCACGAGCACATCGAGCAGGTCGGCGAGACACTGAAAAACTACGAAGCGGTGACAGGAGCGAAAATCAACCGGGAAAAGTCAGTGGGCTTGCGACTAGGCACCTGGAGAAGCAAGCCCATGCCGTCCACCAGCGCCTCCATCGTGGGACGCTGGACCGACGGCCCGGTTGAGTTGCTCGGGGTCTGGTTTGGTCCGGACCTCCAAGTGGAGAAGAACTGGAACGAGATAACGAGTAGGGTGGTCTCTCTCGCCCGGCAATGGGCCGAGAGGAAACTGTCCCTATAAGGTCGGGCGGAGGTGGCGAACACGTACATCGCGTCCGTCATCTACTACCGCCTGACCGTCGTACCTTGTCCCGACCCTACCATCACCAAACTACAACGCATTCTCTTTCGCTTCTTGTGGAAAGGATGCGTCCCGATGGTCAGGCGATCCATTTGCTGTCAACACCCGTTAAAAGGAGGGCTGGGCATGCCGTGGTTGATGATGCGCAGACACGCGCTGAGACTGCGACATCTCTGGCTCTATGTAGACGACGGTGAACAGGTGTGGTCGCCGTTTGTGAGGCACGCTTTCCCGCAGCTCGTCTCCATGACCGAACTGCAGTCGTGGATCAAAAAGAGGCCGAAGAAGGCGAATGGCACCGCGAGTGTCGCGTTGCTCTCAAGCAACTCTGCCGTCCTGGGTCGACCTTGAGTGACTTCAACACAACCAAAGCATTCTATAGGGGTTTAGTGGAGGGGAGGTACGACGACGAGCTCGGGGCGAACCTGGACGTCGACGAGGAGTACCTGACCCGCCTGTTCAGGACGACTTTCGGGCCAGGGCCCATGGACAACTTCCAGAGATCCCTGGCCTGGCAGTGCTACCGAGAAGCGCTACCCGTTCGGGATAAGCTCTACAGACACGGCTCGAGAAACACGGGGCCGACCTGCCCGAGATGCGGTCAGAGCGACGAAACCGTTCTGCACGCACTCGTGCAGTGTCCAACAATTTCCGACCTGTGAGCTTGTGTCGAACAACTGCTGTCACGTGTGGGACGAGTCGGTTTATCAGCTGAGTCTATCGTCAATATTGTCACGC
>NC_043010.1:53959091-53964091 GCF_006345805.1 Octopus sinensis | reverse complement strand
GACATAAAAATAAATGGAAAACTGTAACAAAGCCAAAAGAAGAACGACTATGTAGTGCAGTTGAGTATTTAGCGAAAAAAAAAACCATTCCGATATATAACAATACCCTAGTTAAAACATCTTCATAAATATGTTACCACACAAAAAAAAATTACTTTGATTAAGGGAACTCCAGGCTTCGCTAGACATTATTATACTGAACAGGTTAAAAATAAAACACTTAATCACATATATATGGGAAACATGGCTTGCTGACAAGGATTAAATTAGTGCGCCTGTACCTTATAGCGGTAAACTATATTGAGATTTTAATCCTTTATTTCCTGAATGTTTCGTATATTCGTTGGGGACTGCTAAGAAATGCTGCAAGGTTTATTGTATTCATTATTGCTTCTCCACGTACGACTAAGATTGCAAGTAATAAAAGTTTCTAACATGGCACTCAGTACGTAAACCTCTAACATAAATAAGTATATATATATATATATATATATATACATATACACACACACACTCACTCACTCTCTCACACACACGCATACACACACACTGGCGTACACGACACAAACACATGCACAAAAAAGACCACACACACGTTTACTTGTCTCTATCATGCGACCACAACAACGTGATAGGTCTATACATATATGTGTGTGTGTGTGTGTGCATGTATGTGTATGTGTGTGTATGTTTGTGTATATATGTGTGTGTGTGTATGGGGGTGTATATGTGTGTGTCATCGTGGGAATGATTGTGTATGTTTTGTATTCTTCATGTTGCTTGACAACGCATGTTCGTCTATTTTCCTGTAACTTAATAAGACACCGTTAGGATAAGTGTTAGAATCAGTTCGATCGACCGAACCCCTTAAGAGAACATGCACAAGTCTTCCTGATAAAATGACACGTTCAAATGCAAGAAAACATTGCGTAGGAGTGGCTTGCTTACCAATCGCATGGTTCCGGGTTCAGTCCTACTGCGTGGTAAGTGTCTTCGACTATAGCCTCGGGCTGACCAAAGTCTTGTCAGTGGGTTTGGTAGCTGGAAACTGAAAGAAGCCTGTCGTATATATGTATATATACATGTATATGTATGTATGTGTGTGTATATGTTTGTGTGTCTGTTTGTTCCCCCAACATCGCTTGACAACCGATGCTGGTGTGTTTACGTCCTCGTAACTTGGTGGTTCGGCAAAAGAGACCGATAGAATAAGTACTAGGCTTACAAAGAATAAGTTATGGGGTCGATTTGCTCGACTAAAAGGCGGTGCTCCAGCATGGCCACAGTCAAATGACTGAAACAAGTAAAAGAGTAAAGAGTAAATGTACGTACGCGTGTTTTTCACTGTATGTCTTACACGTATTTCTTCTTCTCAACGCATCCTTCATCGAAGGAAATGCAATGCTATTTACTTTCCGCGAGTCAAATCGATCCAATGCCAAGAAAAGCTAATATTAATTGGCCCTCGTTACATTTTTATGTTTAATGAATGGGTGATGACTTCATGTTGCGAGCATCTGTCTGTGTTAATTACTCAGAGCGTCAATATAGCATACAGAAACCAGGGAGAACTATCGATATGTGCTGCTTTACAGTCAATTTCTTTATTAACCGTGAGGTTGAGAAAAAGAGGGAACGATACCTGCACAGACAAAACAAACATTGGGGTCAGGGTATCGAATGAGACGAAACGTATGAATAAAAAGCAATTAAAATATATACATTTAAATGAGAATGAGTGATTTACAAAAAATGAAGCAGAGGACGCGGTCGACCCCAGAAACCATATACTCACACTGAAGACTTTGCTTTCTCCTTTTTATATTTTCGTTTAAACAGGTTCTTTCACTCGCAACATACTTGCTATACACTTGCATATTTTACAAAACACACTTTGCGACAGGCATTTCTTCTCCAGCGTTATTTTCAGATTCATGTGGAAAACGAAAAAGTCGATTAGCTCGAGACTGGAGATGAACATGCCTGTTGCAATTCCTTCCACTCTCAACTTCTATACTACTTCTTTCGCAACAACAACTAACGAAAGAAAACAGGCTCGCTCCTCCCTATTCAGGGAGGTCGGCGGAACAACCTTAATTAGAGATTCGCTCGACAGCTGTACTCTTCTCGAATGCGACAGCGGGTGTTCGACATAAGCCCAGAGCTCAGTCACCTTGGGCCATTGCAGAATCAGTCAGTGACAGTCTGATCATCAGACTTATCTTCCTGTTTTACGTAATATTCATTTTACGAATTTCAAAATTGAAATATCTCAATGCATTTTCCCATATTTTATAAATCCTATGTATTTCGGGATAATTTAAGATATTAATTCGTATTCAGAAACATATGAAGAAAGCCTAAATATAATAACGATAACATTAAAATGATATCCAGTAATAACTGTTTATTCAATTACTCATATATTACAAGAGACTAAATAATTATTTCTCTGAATTAGATAATAAACGACGCACCAGACTCTCAACAACTGATTTGCTAGGATAATTACTTCATATATTGGAGTGGTATATAATAACAATACTTGTATATTAATTGAATATCAGTATTGGTATATTATTCTAAATAATAAGGAACATTTAAACTCACAGATGGCAGCCAGATATTTAATTGTATCTGTATTACGATATAAATGGCGGAAATTGATCGAACACAGCAACAAATGACAATGTGCTACCTGAATTCTTCATCACAAACATGAAGCAACATGTATTTCTATACATCTATATGATGTCGAATATTTAGCGCTGAATCGCCATAAATGCCGTAAGTATCTCGTCTAGTTTTCTGCAAGCAATATTAGATTCAGTAGTAATTTATCCAGTGTATTCATCCGGCATAAAGACTGCAAGGTAAATAAATTTTGAATCATGCCAATTTTAAAGCATTTGTTTTCTTCTAATTCATATGTGGCGATTTGGTCACTGCTGTATGAGATAATGAAAATATAAATTCAAGACAGACACACAAATACACATACATACATACATACATACATACATACATACATACATACATACATACGCACATAAACACACACACACACATACATATATATATATAGCCGAAATTGCGAAGATGATCCGGTTCTTGACTGAAGATTGAAGGCTTCCGTCTGTGTTTTTTGTATCGTCTTCTAAATGTTTTGCATTCCTGTCCCAGTTTGTATTTTTTTACATAACATACATATATATATATATATATATATATATACATACATGCATACAGATATACATATATGCATACATACATACACATACATACACATACATACATACATACATACATACATACACACCGAAGCGACAAGTAGCGTATTTGGCGTGGGAGGCTATTTATCGTAAATACGATGAATACTGTCTCCAACTTTGGAACCACAACTATCAGCCTTGTTAAATAACTGGTTAATCTTCAGATGAATTAACTGACGGAGCCTTTTATTCACGATCATAGTGATTTTCGACCGAAACTTGAATTTATCATGCAGAGAGTTACTACAAACAACATGGCTGGACACAACATCAAAAAGAAGTTGCGTAGTGGGGTTGATTTAATCGACTTAATGCCTTTGTCTGTCCTTGCTTGCCCCCTCTATCTTTAGCCCCTTGTGGGCAATAAAGAAATAGGAATGGTTAGGACGCCGGGTAAAATTCTTAGCTTCATTTTGTCTGCCTGCGGGCTTTGTGCTAAAATTCCGCCAAGGTTGACTAGTATGCATTGCATCCTTCCGGCAGTCAATAACATAAGCATAAAATGAGCGCTGTGGTCGATGTAATCGACTTAGCACAATCCTTGAAACTACTGGCCTAGTGCAAAGACTTAGAACCAATATCAATAAGATGTGTCTCCACACAATTCCTAGTACCCAATTTCATTCATGTGGGTTTGTCCGAAACGTAGCGATAGTAAAAGAAACTGAAGATGCCACGCATTAGATTGAAAAGTGAGTTGCATTATTGTGGGGAAGGACCATTAATTTTGTCGTGGCTGCAACCGCGAGAGAAGAAACTACTAACATTAAATGCAATGCGGTATTTAACGCAGCATTTTCGTTTTAACTATAAAACCGCTCGAGGATGAAAACTATTTTGTTTCCCTTAAGAACAGATAAAATACTTGTCTGTTATATAATTCAGTTTGTTACATTACATTTAACAAAACTATTCTTCTTTAATATTTCGATTCTTAAGAAAAATCTGGTGCCTACAAATAAACGACAAATTAACGTGGATAATAATATTCTGTTCTATCTTCTTAATATTTAATCCAAGTTTATTATATATTTCAAAGGGAATGTCTCTGTGGTCACTTTACATGTTGTTCAGAGCAGCCAAATTCTCTTTAAATCCCATCGGGCCAGCATTAAAGAATGATTAAATATCTTTATATATAAAAGTCAAGTTGTGTGTCTGTCTCCTACGATTTACATTCCTAACTACTCCCACATTTTGTGGTGCAGTTTAACCAAAACCGGGTATCTTATAGTCGTGATTCATATCGAGCCCTTCTGGGTATTAGCGCGCGTCTACGATGAGTCTACGATTTTAAAAAAAAATTACCATCATTTTTTTCCATTTTAATGCATTTTCTTCGCTATTATATAAGGGAAGTAACTCTCTAAAAATGTCTACGACGGGTCAACGATTTAAAAAATAATTTACCATAATTTCTTTTCCATTTTTAATGCATATTTTGCTATTTATTGGCTATAACTCTCTAAAAATGCTTATATAGTTATTTCCCTACAAACCCGAGCAACGCCGGGCGATACTGCTAGTCAGTTATAAAGGAAAACTATAGCGGACTTAACTGTTTGAAATATATGTTGTAGTCAAGCCTGCATTGTTTTTAAGAGTAGATCCATTCATTCAAGCACAAAAGAATAACCAAGATAAATGAGAATAATGTAGTTTACATCAATAAGCAGGCGAGTGACCCTCTACTTGATCGCTAGTCGTGAAAGGAAATATAGCAGAAAA
>NC_043010.1:53941591-53956591 GCF_006345805.1 Octopus sinensis | reverse complement strand
AAACCTTGAATAGAATAAGTTATCATCATCTGCAGTTGTACCATAACCAACTAGTAACTCACCTACAGAAATCAACAACAACAACAGCAATAACAACATTACATAGTAAGTGAATATGACAAACTATAAAATAAAATATAACAAATGATGAACAACAACAACTGCAGAAACAATTACAATACTAAAAATTACAATAACAACAACGGTTCCAAAAACAACAACAACGACGACGACGAAGGCAACTCCAACTGAAGTCCAAAATGTAAAGAAATTAATTTCATTATTCGTTTTCCCGGTGAGATTTATGCAATCAATCTATTTAGAAGATAAGAATCAAATAGAACGGCAAAGAATTGAGTAAACATTTTCGGTACGAGAGAAAACCTGTCAAGATTTAATCAATTATTAGCACTATCGATCCCGCGAACCTACTTCAGCGGTTGCAAGCAAACGGCGTGCAGTGGTGATGATAAGTACATATACATACAATCAGCACATAATGTACTTCGATTGTGCATGTATATATATATATATATATATATATATTATATATATATATATATATATATATTATATATATATATATATGTATGTGTGTGTGTGTGTGTGTGGTGTGTGTGTGTATGTGTGTGTGTGTGTATGTTTCTATGTATATGTATGTTTTGCATAGATATGTGGAGTCTATATGGAAAAATCTGTGTATATGTAGACGTATATAATCTCTCTTTTTACTCTCTCTTATCAGTCATTTGACTGTGGCCATGCTGGAGCGACGCCTTTAGTCGAGCAAATTGATCACAGGACTGATTCTTTGTAAGCCTAGTACATATTCAATCGGGATATTTTGCCGAACCACTAAGTTACAGGGACGTAAACACACCAGCAACGGTTGTCAAGCAATGTTGGTGGGGAAAACGCAGGCACATAAACATATTCACACATGTATGTATATACATATATATACATATATACATAAACATATATACGACGGGTTTCTGTCAGTTTCCGTCTATCAAATCCACTCACAAGGATTAGGTCGGCCTGAGGCTATAGTAGAAGACACTTGCCCAAGGTCGCACGTAGTGGGATGGAACTGGAACCATGTGGCTGGTAAGCAAATTACTTGCCACACAGCCACTACAACGCGTTATATATATATATATATATTATATATATATATATATATATATAATATATATATATATATAAATATATATACACACACATGTATGTATCTGTGTACATATAGATGTATATAGATGTTATGTACCTACATATCTATATCAATATTATATATACGCATGCATTTATGTGCGTTTACATTATGAGTATGAAAATATTTAACCACAAGTATATGTGCGTGAGCGTGTTGCGATGTGTGCATGCGCTTTTAAATGCGTTTACACACTCCTTTGTGTTGACTGATATACACAAAAGCACAATGTGTATATTTATACCTTTGTTCAAATATATCATTTATCTGAAAAACCTACACATATGTTTGTATGCGATTTAATACAATTTACGTACACACACCGAAATGCACAAGCAACTGCGTCAAGTACATAAATACACTCGTGTGTGTATTTATATAAACAATTACACGATATATACACTTACGTATTGGAGGCTATGTAAGAGTGTATATATATATATATATATATATATTATATATATGTAAGTACAAATGCATGCCGTGTGCATATATCGATATGTGTGCATTTGCCTATATGTAATTGTTTGGGTGTGCATGAACATATGTATGCATCTATGCACATCTGTGTAAAATACATGCATATATATATATTATATATATATATAATATATATATATATTATATATATTGTATACATTCTTGTATAGTTATTTGTATATATACACGCATACGTATATGCATCTACGCATTAAAATCAGCATGTATGCGAAACTGTGCGCTACATATATTTATATTCAACAATCTTGGTATCCGAAACGACAAAACATTAGTTTCAACGGAATTTGCATCTACGACATGAAATTCCAGTAAAGGTGGAGAGTAATTTGTGAAATTATCAACTAATAGAAGATAAGATAACATGAATAGCTAATCACATTTCCTACTGTTAACGCACGCGTCTCTCCGAGATGACTGGTAGCATTAATAAGATAGAAGGTTAAAGACCGTTTTAGTAAATAGACAAAGAGAACTGGAAGTAATGGACGGTGAGGAAGGAAGTGATGAGAAGTTGATAGAAGATAAATGAGGAGGAGATAAAGGTTAATAGAAGCGAATAAAAGTTCGTAGAAATTTCAAAAGCTCAACATCAAAGGTTGATCAGAAACTAGTAAATATAATTAGTCAATTTAACTTATCGAATGTTAGATAAGAGTTGATCAAGAAACAAAAACACGACAAACAATGAGTAAGAAGGAATGTAAACAAAACGAATATAAGGAAACAAGAAAAAAATAAAATTACAAGCCACAAGTACAATAAAATTGTATTAAATGTAATTAAATAAAGGCTGAATGTTTATACGAGATTACAGAGTTTGATATTTCTTTGCGTGATCACCAATGGCGAAAAATACAGTCGGCTGAAGATTAAGATGAGATGTACTTATTTTGTTGCATATCTTATGAAACGTTTCATAGCCTTCTTGATTTTACAGTGTGGAATTGATTGTCAGCCTGCGCGGAATAAATTTAGAATATCTGCAAATCGCTACATTAAATAGGCGTTTACCATTATATGTGTATGTGACGTAGCAGTTATCTACATTATGTATCACTTTTGTTTTTATTTTCAATAGAATATGGAAAACAGTGTTTCGTAAATTGGTAAAGAGATAAATACTTGACAAAACAAATTTGTTATTTAAGAATCTCCAATTAGTTTAATGTTGCTTCATATGTCATTTAAATTCCGTCATTATATATATAGCATGATTTGCTCTTTTACTCTCTTTTACTTGTTTCAGCCATTTGACTGCGGCCATGCTGGAGCACCGCCATTGGTCGACCAAATCTACCCCAGGACTTATTCTTTGGAAGCCTAGAACTTATTCTATCGGTCTCTTTTGCCGAACCGCTAGGATCGTAAACACACCAGCATCGGTTGTCAAACAATGTTGGGGGAGGGGCAAAGACAGACAGACAGACACACACACACACACACACTCACACACACACACACACATATATATATATATATATATATATCTATGTATATATATACGACGGGCGTCTTTCAGTTTCCGTCTACCACATCCACACACTTCGGGCGGCCCGAGGCTATAGTAGAAGACACTTGCCGAAGCTGCCACGCAGTGGGAATGAACCCGGAACCATGTGGTTGGTAACCGTGCTACTTACCACACAGCCACTGCTACGCTTACCATAAGCTTGTCAAACTATTGTAGGGGAAATTGAAATAGCCATGTTTATCACATGGTCTGTTACAGATTTTTCCTGAGAATTATGTTGAGGATATGTTGCTTGTGGAATAGTCCAAACAATTCCGCTTACTCATTCTTTGTAAGCCTAGTACTTATTCTATCGGTCTCTTTTGCCGAATCACTAAGTTACGGAGGCTTAAAAACACCAGGATCGGTTGTCAAGTGATGTTGGGGGGACAAACATCGACACAGAAACATATACACACACATGCATATATATATATACATATATACGACGGGCTTCTTTCAGTTTCCGTCTACCAAATCCACTCACAAGGCTTTTGTCGGCCCGAGGCTATAGTAGAAGACACTTGCCCGAGGTGCCAACTTTCGACTAGCCCTGTGTGCATGAGCCTGTGTGCATGAGCCTGCGCGCGTGTATGGCTGTGTGTGGCTAATGATTTGAAAGATTATTCAATTAAAACTTATAGCAGTTTAATGAAGTTGACCAAGATTATCAAACCACTGAACCGACTGAAATAAAAGGTTTTAGTAGCTACATTTATGAGCTTCTGCGCATATGTATTTGCAGTTAGGTTCGTAATTATACGGCAGGTTTTTTGCAGTTTCAGCGTATCAATTGGCACCACCTCTACTGATCACTCTAAGACTTTTGTAGAAGATATTTGTTTCAACTCACGTTCAGTTTCGTTGCAGTGGGTGGCTCGCGTTGCTTTCTCTTTGATGCATGTATTATACATGCTTTGGTCGTATCCTAAACAAAGAATGGAATAACTGGAAGGAAGTAGCATAGAAATTTAGATTTTAAGACAACATCCATTAAGTGTTTTATAGATATATATGTACATATATATGAATATTTATATATATATACATATATATACATACATAGAAATATATATATATATATCCATACGTATATATTTCCACATGTATATATACTTATATATGTGTGCATATATATATATATATATATATATATATATAGTTACGGACTATTTATTAATCTCCTCAGTACTGAACACATTTGTGTGTGTGTGTCTGTATATATATATATATATATATATATATATGTACATATATACATGTATGTATGTATGTATGTATGTATGTATGTATGTATGTATGTATAGATAGATAGATAGATAGATAGATAGATAGATAGATAGATAGATAGATAGATAGATAGATAGATATAGACCAGGTCTGGTCTTCTGGCTCCGTCTCTAGGAGATAGTAGCTTTTCGCTCCCCTGCTAGTAATCATATCGGATGCAGATGATCATCGTTGAGGAGATATCTTGGGTTTAAAAAATCGCATGTGGTTACGAATATTACTTGTCAGTACAACTACTACGTCGAACTCTTAGACAGATTTTAGATCTAGCATTATTGCTTGGTGGAAAATCAGCGACTGTGTGTTCGCTTGAAATATATATATTGCGTGCAGAATCGAGCTGCTATCATCTGTAGCAGATGACATGTCCAGTACTGTGGATTGTCATTAATAACCCGAAACCGGGACTTGTCTACTGGCCACGTCGCTATGTGTGGGTAGCGGACCCCGCCCCTGCTCGCTATCATATCGGATGCAAATGTGCATTGTGAACCAGTTCTATATATTATTTGCCGAAAATGTCAAATGAAAACAATACAGACTGCTTTGGCCTGATAAATACCATTGCACCATCTTAAGATACGGAAACAATCATTTTGTCAAACTTGAATTCCTAATGATAAGAAGTTTAGAGAATAAAAAGATAACTGATTTCCCAAGGTCCCAACCATCAATATAAGGACATTTAATATATTCACATGAATGGAACATGTCTAGAGAAATAATTGCATAAAGACTGTTCCGGAAGATAGAAACTATTCTATTCAGATAAATAACAAATGCGATTATATTGTGAGAAAAGAAAGCCGCTGGTCAGTTCAATGTAGAGTCAATTAGGATCAGCAAAAACCTGTTCCCGATTCGTGTAACGTAGAAATTGATGCACAAATGGTTCAAGTCATATCGGTTCTTCGAAATAAATTCCATGTGGAAAATCTATATAGAGATTTATATAGAAGTGCTTATTTAATTGATATGCAGTAAAGGTTAGAAAATTTGATCAAAGCAATCTTAAATACTACGAGAAAAGAAGAATCAGATATAACTAGTAGTCAAATAGAACAGTATTGTATTTACTAAACTGCACATCGATAAATGCTCTCTTTTGTGTAGACATGCATATGATCTACTTATGTATATGTGTGTGCATAAATACTTATTTTTATGTATGCATATATATATATTTAGAGATAAATATTTGTACCATTATTTATGTAAACTTGTGTATATACGTGCGTATAGAAAATAGATACAGGAGTATAACATATATGATATATATATATATATAATATATATATATATATACACGTGTGTGTGTATATATATATATATATGTATATATACGAATTATATATATGTAAATGCATATATGTAGACACGCACAGACACACCCACACACACATATATATATTATATATATATATATATATATATATATATATATATACTTATTTACATTATATATATACTTATGTATCTGTGTGTAAACATATATGTACATATACTGTACATTAAAAATAAAGAGATAACCTGGCTTAGAAACTCCTTATGTAATTTTAATTCTATATTTTGTACATAACGTGATGCAGATATTTTGCTAATTCTCAGTTTTGAATACATTGAAATGTAAAAACTAATATGTTATAGAAAACTTACTCTTGAAAAAGAATAGAAAAGATATTCATATAATGAATACCACGCAAATATCCCCACCCTGAAATACAAAGGTTAAAATTCTAAATATTATTCAAATAATTTCTAGAATAAATTTCTTGAGAGGAGTATGAGCGCTATTAAAATTTACACTTGCCTAACACTAAAGCATAAAAGAAATTTCCATATCGTCACACGACCTACTTGTCTGATAACCTCTACCTTCCCAATACAAACAGGTAAAAATACCCTAAATAATACCAACGAGCGATAAAGATGCCTGCTAATCACCTGATTCGTACCCCCTAATTACACCTGTATATATGCATTATATATGTTTGTGTCTGTTTGTCTCTGTGTCTGTTTGTATGGTATATGTATATTTGTATGTGGATAAACATCGACGTGTGTTTGAATATGTTTTATGTATGTCTGTATGTATACAACGAAGCATCACTAAGTGTTTTTTTGCTTGTCTGTTTTTGTATATGAATAGAAGTCAGGCATTTTATGTTTACGTTTTATAAAAGAATGTAAATCTCAAATCTCTTCCTATTAGAATATGTTGTAATATAATCTGACATGAGAATAAATACCCGTGTGTGATGCAGTTAAAACAAGATACGTACATTTTATACTTTCTAGGTTGCATCATATTGTTATTATTGTTTTTTTTAACTTTTAAATCCAAGTGTCGTGAACGTATTTTTATATAATATATACACATGAATACATATGTATATATATATATATAAATATCTATATATATATAAATATATATACGTAAACATACATACACACACACACACACACCACACACACACACACACACCACACACACACACACACACACATATATATATATATATATAATATATATATATATATAATATATATATATATATATGTATGTATACATTTATTCAGCAGGCAAGTTTATCCGTTAATTATGGTCGGTAACTACAAAGCGAGATCTTCAAACCATTTACAACAGATATCTGTTTCATCTCACATAATATCGAACTAAATAAACACACAATCTACAACAGCAAAACATTATTTTGCGCAAGAGATTTACTTTACAGGAGGCCTGAGATATAAGTGCAATGGTTTGAGAAGTTTATATTATTTTGTGAAATATGCAATGGCGATTCGAGTATCTGTCTTCCCTTCATATCACGATAAGGAATACCTACATGCTAATATACGGCACTCAGTAAACAGATTTAAATAATCATTATAGAAGTGCGAAATACTCCAGATTTTAATAGTAATGCATCTTGTATTTCAGATTTATGTTGGGGTTACTGAGATCGGTACTTATGTCACATTGAATAATAGAATAATTGTGGAGGGACAATGGCGGTCGGAGGATCGCGGTTTCGATTCCCAGACCGGGCGTTGTGTGTGTTTATTGAGCGAAAACACCTAAAGCTCCACGAGGCTCCGGCAGGGATTGGTGGCGACCCTTGTTGTACTCTTTCACCCCAACTCTCTCGCTTCCTGTTTCTTGAGTTACGCTGAAAAGGCCGTATAAGGAAAAAAAAAGGAATAACAGAAATGTCATTAAAATTGATTTTCTTATGATCATGATATATAGTCGGCATAATATTCGCATGTATATTATGTTGTGGTTCTCAGAAATATTTTGAAGCGAGAAGTTTAGCAGAATAGACTTTTTCAAATAATTTAATTGACCATAGAATCCGCGTTTAATCATCATGCATTAAATAACTGTTTTGGTTTACTCGGAGACATCAGTGCCCTACAAATAACTTCCCTAGCTTATGTATGTTTCAGTCATTTGTCGTCTCTGTGCAGTTGTTAGAAAGGGAAATTAACAGCACCGAGACCACCTAAAATTCGAGGACGACGACATCGCTTTCGTCCAACAGAAAGATTTAGAAAACTAAAGTTAAATTTAGATAACACAATATTCTGTTAAAGTGGTGTGGTATGTAGCTTGCTTACCAACTACATGGTTCCAGATATATTCCCACTGCGTGGCACCTTGGGCAAGTGTCTTCTACTATAGCCTCGGGTCGACCAAAGCCCTGTGAGTGGATTTGGTAGATAGAAACTGAAAGAAGGCCGTCGTATATATGTATATATATATATATATATATATATATATATATATATGTATGTATGTATGTATGTATGTGTGTGTATATGTTTGTGTCTGGGTTTGTCTCCCAACATAGCTTCACAACAGATGCTGGTGTGTTTACATCCCTGTAACTTAGCAGTTCGGCAAAAGAGACCGATAGAATAAGTACTAGGCTTCCAAAGAATAAGTCCCGGGGTCGATTTGCTCGACTAAAGGCAGTGCTCCAGCATGACTGCAGTCAAATGATTGAAACAAGTAAAAGAGAAGAACACTGAATATATTGTAACCCTCAAGAGAATGCGAAGTATTTAAGACTTTTGTGAAATATTTGTTTTGCAATATTTTCTATCTCTTAAATGTATTTATTGAAGTATGACCATGCTGGGGCAGCGCCTTCAAGGGATTTTTAGGAACTAATCGAATCCAGTATGGAATTTAACGTCTGTCATTTATACTATTGCTCACTTTGTCAAATCTGTAGGTTGCAGAGACACTAGCCGCACTAATAAGTACACTAGCCGCACTAATCAGGCATTGAAGTGGATGCAAACTGACATGAAACACGCATACACACATATGAATATATATGAAGGGCTTCCACATAGTTTCCGTCTACTAATTGCACTCATGAAAAAAAAAATGGTCAGCGAGTGGCTATGCGGTTGACGCTTTCACTAGGTACCATGCAGTGGAACTGAACACGAAACTGCATTTAGAAAGCTAACCTATTAACCATACATTCATACCTACACCTATATGTGTCCTTAGATTTTGTATTATTGCCTTAAAATCCAGCTTGTTCAAATAAAATATAGTTTTTTCATACCTAACGTTCGGTACACAGTAAGCAAACGTAGATTTAATCTTTGATGGCGCAAAATGCTTCAGAATAAAACAGAAATGCATTTTAGATTCAATTGTTTCTTTACCTGATTTTTTTACAATTTCGGGATGGACAAAAGAATTGTAAAAAAGAAAAAGTAGTGATTTTGTTGTGACTATATTCTGCAGTTGGCAACGAACCATAATCTTCGTTTTGATAGTATATTATTTTTCCCGAATATTTAAAGGAAATTGTATAAAAATAAAGTGATATATGAAATATCTACAACTGAGGATAGAATCTGCAACTGAAATTATCTTACGGATAATATATGACACTCCACAAGATGCGAATAACCTTTCAGCTAGAGAAAAATACCTCATAAATGAAGGTATATGATTTTATATTTCTTTGTTTCCGCATTTTTTCTTTCTCTTTTGTTTGTAAGTGTATCATGGAATATGGAATACGAAAAACGGTTGAAATGATTTTAACCAAACATGTTATGTAGCTGGCAAGCAACCATAATCTTTATTTTGATAATGCGTTGTTTTTCTTTGCTGAATCTTTAAGAACTGAAAATGGTATGGAGTAAAAAAATAAGCAAACAAATAGTATTGAAGTTAATACGTTGCTTGCTTTTACGTAAAAGATGGGAAGAGAAAACGAGTATAAAAAGGTGAAACCATCAGAATGAAAATAAAAAAAGGGAATCAGAATAAATAGTGAACGACTTCAGAAGACTTCATTTACGTTAAAAAGAATGAAGAATATTGTAAAAGAAATCAACGGCAAAAAATAGAATCAACACTCTTTATAATAAAAAAAGGTCGGCCTCAAATAGAGAATACTAGGAAAAACAGTTTCTGCTTTTATTTTTAAAAATTTTTTTAAAAACACACGAATAAGACATAATATAATATTTTCAAACAAATGAATGACACCGAAACGCAAAAGAAAATAAATAATTAGATAAATAAATAATAATCCAAATAAGGAAAAACCTGAACGAATGAATAAACAAAGAATGGAGATTCTGAAAATCAATGATGTGCCATTATGTTAAAACAACAGCAAAGATCTCGAATAAGAACCGAAAAAAAAAAAATGTGATCATTGCCTTTTAGGTCATAATCACTAAGAAATAGCACGAAGTAAAGGTATGTGAGACAATTCTCAAGAGTGACACAAATATTTAAACTCCGATTTTTAGACAGCAAATGAGGAGATTAAATTGTCACATTTGTGTAATGCGATCAAGTTGTGGTACGCTTTTTCTTTCAGATTTTTTTTATTTTAATAGCATTTTTTAATGGTTTTAAGATATTTTAAACTCATTATATGTTTCGTTTTTTTTTTGTTTTAATAATATATTGTTGTTTTTGCTATAAAACGGACTGAGAATATTAATTGTATATAATATTTAAACCAGAACACGTTCTTTCACGTAAAGCTGTGTTTGCTAATGGCGTAGCGTTCCGTTCCATAAAACTGCTACACAAAACAATCAAACGCAAGACCACACAGAGAAAATGGTATTTGTTTTCGTTGTTATGCTATTTGCTATTGTTGTTTTGCGTGCTTAATATAGTCAACGTGATTGATATTCAAATCAAACCGAGTGTTTGTTATGGTTGTATGGTTGTTGGGTTTTTTGGGTTTTTTTTCCATAAAATACTCCTGTGTTTTATTGCTGTTAATTTGTCACATGTCATTTTTGAGTTTTGGAACGAAGAAATTCTAATCTCTTGCTCGCAGACATGGAAATTTGAATTTTACTTACTGCCAGTGCAGCCGCCACTCACTCCTGCAAGCGAAAAGCATCTATTATATGTATGGTGTGTCAGCCTTGTTATTGCAGATTATATTTAGGCTACTATGAATCTGTTCTATAATATCTACCAGGATTTTCTCATAGATTACAGAGTATATTCTTTAGTCTTAGAACAGATTATTAGCGAAGTGACCTGCATAACCGTTGTGGACAATGTGGTTGATATACATTCATGTTAATCTTATAAACAATTATATTGTTGTCATTTCAACGCACATCATATCTGACCCAAAGACTTTCGGTCAATGCAAGCTAGCCATTACCAAAACGTCATTTTATCGAACTTCGCGTACTTGGAACTGAAATACTCTATAAGTTCTTCATTTGAAATTCTGCTTCGTGAAATTCAGACTGTCATGTCAGAAACAAGAAGTGGAACCTCTGTATAAGTTTGCTATATGCGGTATAATCGTGAACAGCTTTTGCTCCGTGTTTTTATGTCATTTTCTTGAAGGACACAAACAGCGAGAACGAGATTGAAAAATAAGTTTGTACGAGTAAATATCTTATGCGAGATATGCAACCTAATACATCAGCAATCGTGAAACCATTCCATTTAAAAAATATACGTAGCTTTGCATGAAATGTGTTCGGTTGTTCGAGCAGGTGAACACCGTCCTCATTGAGTAAGCGGAATTGTTTGAACTATTCCACAGGCAATGTATCCTCTACATAATTCTCAGGGAAAATCAGTAACAGACCATGTGATAAATCTGGCTATTTCAATTTCCCCTACAATACTTTGACAAGCCTATGGTAGGCGTAGGAGTGGCTGTGGGGTACGTAGCTTGCTTACCAACCACATGGTTCCGGTTTCAGTCCCACTGCGCGGCAGGTTTGGGCAAGTGTCTTCTACTATAGCCTCGGGCCGACCAAAGCCTTGTGAGTGGATTTGGTAGATAGAAACTGAAAGACGCCCGTCGTATATATGTATATATATATATATATGTGAGTGTGTGTATCCTTGTGTGTCTGTGTGTCCCCCCCCCTATTGCTTGACAACCGATGCTGGTGTGTTTACGAACTTAGCGGTTCGGCAAAAAAGACCGATAGAATAAGTACGAGTGTAAAGATAAAAAGAGAGTACTGTTATTGAAGGCGATGGTCTGGTGGAATGATTGGTATGCCAGGCGAAAAGCTTAGCAGTAATCCGTCTGTCGTACTCTTCTGAGTTCAAATTCTGCCGAGCTCGGTCGATAAATTAAGTACCAGTGAAACTCTGGAGTAGATGTAATCGACCGATAGAATATGTACTAGGCTTACAAAAAATAAGTGCCGGGTCGATTTGCTCGACAAAAGGCGATGCCCCAGCATGGCCACAGTCAAATGGCTGAAACAAGTTAAAGAGTAAGCCCCCAAACATCTTTTTTCTACATCCAATATACGAGACCAGGATTCCTGCGTAGCTATGATTGTATAAAATTAGCGAACTTAGCCAGTGGGGTAATGAAACTCGGGAGCTTCCGAATGCGAGATAAAACTTCACAAATATTTACTAGCTTGGGAACAATATATTCACATTAGATTAGACATCTACAGGGAATAGCAGAGTATCTCTGGTTGCTTGTTTGTATCATGTTGGATCAGCTGATAAATTAGTAGATAGCCTTCCTTAAGCTGTGATTAACATGATGCGATGTATTTCAATATAATCGTCCCAAGAATTTGGGATGTAATGTGCTATATTGTTTACTAATGTTTTATAATGGGCTACTAACAAATAGAATTTGTGAAAGATTCTGTTCAGGATCAGAAAGGTTAGATTTGCAGAGTGAGTGGGATTTCCGAAATATTATAAATGTGTGATCATCACGAAACATCGCCAATGATAATTAAGTATCGAGTTTAAAGGATTTAACATTTCTTGATTCATAAATGTACACCGGGGAGAATTTAGGAGATAAACTGAACTATGAATCATAGCATAATTAGCGCAATATTCGTGAGAGAGCACATTTTACCATAAAATATAGCCATACATTGTGAATAATGTTCCCAACAAGCGCAGCGATCGAATGTGTTACAGAAATTATATGACCAACGTTTTTGTCATCGTGTCACCGCATAAGCCAGTGCCTTGCTTATTATCGCACCTCTTCTGTGAATGATGTAAGTGAAATTATGTCATTTGATTTAAAAGTTACAACAGAAAATTTGACATTTTGAAAAATCTATATGGATAAATGTGTAATGGTGTCTGTCTGGGTGTGTGTGTTTGGGGTTAATCTAACTCAACCCCACACTGTCGAACCGATTTTAATGATTTTCGGCACATAGGTAGATCACATGCCTTGAAGTTCAAATACGGCCGGAATTTATCGAAAACTCGATAATGCTCAGTTGGCATCGAATTTTGTGAGATCAATCGGGCGTTTGTATGGAAATTCTCATAATGATGTTATTTGTCCTGCAGCTTTTGTATTTTTCGCCTGGAAAATTGGATCAGTTGAACAACATCCTTCTAGAGCTGCTTCCAGGACAGTGGTGAACCTACAAATCGATTGACACCGTTTTCAACATTGCTGATGCTACAAAATATGCTGTTGAAATATTGAGCCCTCTGGCACTATCAGCTCTACCACCACATGATTTGCAGTTAAAGATAGGCACTCCAGTTATGCTGTTGAGGAACTTGAATCCGCCCAAACTTTGCAATTGCGCGCGACTAATCATTAAACAACTGGCGTTACAGGACTGAATTTCATCAAACAAGATACCAAAAAGAACAGTCAAGTCTCCAATCCTCTCATGAAGACATCTTCGGAGCTAGCTGATTCAGAACTCCACTGTAAGTACCACTTTACAAGTGTGAACTCATTTTCCCAAAACACTTTCTTAAAATCTTCATTTAGTACTTCAGCCTCACTTCGCTGCACCATTGAACACGTCGACGTCGGCTGAAAAAACTCCGCTCCGTCCACAAAACTCCTCCGCCTGCTCTGACCATTTTTCCTCCGCCTGCTACACATCTACTCCTCCTGCAACAGCTTGCCGAACCGGATATAACATCTTAATGGGTTATAGTTGGCACCGATAACGTAGATTTCAATACAAGGTCAGAGGTGGACTTAGCTACAACAGAGAAAACACAAGCAACGCCGGGTCCAACAGCTAGTATTTACATTAAAAGAGAAACAATCAATTTTAATACTACTGCCAGCAAAACGTGACAGTAAATTATTAAAAATGCCATATGCCAACCAAATCTGGACGAATGTCATAGAAGTTTCTGATAAGTAACATGTTTGACGATTTTATTGTTTTATTTATAACTAATATGTTTCACTATTATTTCAGAAGACAATAATACTTTTATCAATGCTCTCGAGATCATCGGCTTTTATAACTACATTATTCTATAACTGGACTGAAGGTCATTCCGTACGTTAGGACTCTCAGGATTATACGAACCAGCGGTTTATAAGCTACTAACACTTGTGAGGGCCAAACTGGAATTTAATAATGGTTTCAAATATCGTCACAATGACAGCAGTTTCAGGGACGGAATAAATCGATTACATCGACCTCTGTCTTTGACTGTTATGTATTTTATCGACCCCGAAAGGATAAAAGGCAAAGGTTTACCTCGGCGGAATTTGAACTCAGAAATTAAAGACGGGGAGTTTTGCTCTACGTGCTAACGATTCTGCCAGCTCGGTGCCTTAGACTGAAATTCAATAATAAAACAACGAAATTATTAATTACGCGTACATATGGTTCACAACATCAGGGCGCAGCATTCATAATAATGTGAGCAGATATTAGTGTTATGATTTCACTTTTTTTAATAAACTGGAGTGAGCATATCTATTAAGCAAAACATTCCAGCCGTGATCACATCACCTCATTCATGTCTGCAAAGAAACGAGAACGATATATTCTTTCTTCAGACGGTATTCTTGAAATAATTAGCTACTATTTCTAGTAAGTATCGTATCCAGCTACAGAATCCATCGTTGACTCGTATAAAGCCAGTTGGTTTCTGTGAATGATATCAACGTTTTGCTGTCAGTGTTATTTAGCATCTATATTAGTAATGAAGCGATGTAACGTTCTATTTCGTAAG
>NC_043010.1:53916591-53936591 GCF_006345805.1 Octopus sinensis | reverse complement strand
ATATACACCTATACATACATTTATATGTACATACATATATATATATATATACATACATATATACATACACACACACATATATATATATATATATATATATATATATATACATGCATATATATGTGTGTATATATATATATACATATTTACATATATACATACACGCAAATATACATATATATGTATATACATATATACATGCTTATACATATATATATATACATACATACACACGTACATAAACGCACACATATACATACATATATATGCATATACATTTATACATACCTATATGTACACATACATACATACACACACACACACACACACACACACACACATATATATATATATATATATATAATATATATATATATATATATACACACATTCATATGCACTTACGTACATACAAAAAATACACATTCATACATAAAACCACAAACAGAACATGTTTGCGCATTATTCTCTTTCACTACTTACTTCATACTCTGTTTCCCTACTTTAAATTCGCGCACGGACACAGACATACACCAGAACCCACTTAGACCTAAACATCTACGTATTCATACGCAATATAACACCACAGCATATCGATAACCGAGATGAACATTAGTGTAATTATTCGCATGAAACCGTGTGAAATATAACTAAATGTTTTCCTATAATTTATTTTAGAACATCGCTCACCATATTAAAAAACAATGTTTTGATATAATAAACGTTGGAGATATAAATGGCTCTACTGCGTAACGATTCAGAATACTTTATACAAGCAAATTAGGTTAAAACGAAATTTTCTCTGTTAACAAAACTTATGTAAAACTGATTTATCAGTAACACGTTTTATAATACAGTCGTGGTTGGTTATTGATATTTCGAATGTGTATGCCCCTGAGTGTATACATACATACATATATATAGGCAAAAGACACACATATAGGTTCACAAAAAAACATACACGCGCATAGAAACACATATACACGCGTCATATTGGAGCACGCCTATGTATATGTGTTTGTGCGTGTGTATGCGTTTCGAGAAAAGGAGAAAAGATATATATATATACACTCACACACACTCAGACACATATATATACACGCACACATTCATATTTAGAGAAAAATGGGAGATACATCTACCTATCAATCTATCGACCTCTCTCTCTCTCTGTATGTATACATGCATACGTTTATATATACACATATACATACCTGCATATATATATATATATATATATATATATATATATATATAATATATATATATATATATATATATATATATATATATATATTATATATATATATATACATATATTGACACACACACAGACACACACATGCATATATATATATATATATATATATATATATATATATATATATATATATATATATTAACAATTAAGGAACGGCCATAATAGGCCATTCACCCACTAGAAATAACAGCCAAAGCTTCTACCGCAAATAAAGATTAATTCCGTAAACAGGAGAAAATTAAAAAAACAGGGTAAATGTTTTTTTAATTTTCTCCTGTTTACGGAATTAATCTTTATTTGCGGTAGAAGCTTTGGCTGTTATTTCTAGTGGGTGAATGGCCTATTATGGCCGTTCCTTAATGTTAATGTTGAACTTAAAAATGGTCTATGACTATTTAATTTTTTTCCCGCTGGGCCGCTGGTGGCAATAAAATTCTACAAAATTTTCCTTGCCACCCTATATTGATTAATTATGAATTTTTTGGTTAATTCCGTAATGGAATCGACGGCTGATATTTATTTGCTGCCGATAAATTTGGCGCGAGTGCGACGATTTGAAAATTTTAGGTCAGATATTGACTTGGCAAGATTGGGTATGCCTCGTGTATATATCTGTTCCGTCTTGAACTATTCCTTGCTGAAGAATCCGAGGGCTTATGGAAGATTGGCTTGATTTAATTTAATCAGGTTAGTATACCATTAAACAGCGGATGAAACGGTATACCGTACAAGAAATTACAGGGTAAATGTTTTTTTAATTTTCTCCTGTTTACGGAATTAATCTTTATTTGCGGTAGAATATTTGGCTGTTATTTCTAGTGGGTGAATGGCCTATTATGGCCGTTCCTTAATTGTTAATGTTGAACTTAAAAATGGTCTGTGACTATTTAATTTTTTTCCCGCTGGGCCGCTGGTGGCAATAAAATTCTACAAAATTTTCCTTGCCACCCTATATTGATTAATTATAAATATATATATATATATATATATATATATATATATATATATATATATGCATACGAACTGATATATAAATGCGTGCATCATATATCTCGCTTCTTCGTATGCTATGCATGAGCGAGTGTATGTTTGTCTGTGTGGACATGTTTTTAAGATGGTTATGCATGTATATAAGATGTTTTGAAGTCATTAAGAGAGTAATAGCAAGTTGTGATTTTATGTTAAACATGTATTAATGAGAACGAGGCCAATGGAGTAATTATGGAAGTAAAACAGCAATAATTAAATATCGTGAATAAATACTTTAGCTTATTTATTCTCATCTCATCACATTTTATATTTAAATCCTGATAGTACATTTCACCAAATTATTACTCTCTCTCTCTCTCTCTCTCTCTCTCTCTTTTACTCTTTTACTTGTTTCAGTCATTTGACTGCGGCCATGCTGGAGCACCGCCTTTAGTCGAGCAAATCGATCCCGGGACTTATTCTTTGTAAGCCCAGTACTTATTCTATCGGTCTCTTTTGCCGAACCGCTAGTGACGGGGTCGTAAACACACCAGCATTGGTTGTCAAGCGATATTGGGGGGACAAACACATACACACAAACACACACACACACATATACACATATATACATATATACGACAGGCTTCTTTCAGTTTCCGTCTACCAAATCCACTCACAAGGCATTGGTCGGCCCGGGGCTGTAGCAGAAGACACTTGCCCAAGATGCCACGCAGTGAGATTGAACCCGGAACCATGTGGTTGGTTAGCAAGCTACTTACCACACAGCCACTTCTGCGCCACTATTATCGAGAAAAACAATCTTAATTGCACAGTCGATGATCTACACGGCTACATCTAACACGCTTTTCTAGTAAACAATAATCTCGATTACCTAGATAACATCAGAAGACAAGAAACGGAGGAATGTTTAACAACCTAATTTTCTGTGTACTTTGTGCCATGGTGGAATCTGTTCTATATGACACAAAAGTTGTTTGCTGGAAACCCAGGGTGTCTTAAATTTCAGTATCTCAGCGACAGCATGTAGGTTACTCGACTTCGTATTCATCAATGCCCCGAGTCTCCACGAATACACATGTAAGTCGTTATAGAAGGCAATTGTTGACATGCCGCCGATACAAGAAAAAAGTTATTGTCGAACTGTGGATGCCGAATTGTGAATATTTCCAAGTTCCCAATATTTAATGTTTTGATTTACAGGTTATTCTTTTACGATCCAAGATAACTGTTGCGGATACCAAGAGCTCATATACCAAAATGCAGATATTCACAATAATGTTAAAAAATACTCTTAATCAATGCGATATTGCACTCTAGAAATGATGCTTATGAAATGAGAGCCATCATTCTTTTTTGGAAATGTGTACAAAACGTAGTTGACAAATGCAAATGTACGTGGCTATGCTTGTGATGGCAGAAGGTTACATACATACATACATACATACATGCATATATACATACATACATATATGCATACATACGCATATACGTGCATGTATATTTGTCTCTCCCTCTCTCACTGTATATATATATATATATATATATATAGGTGTAGGAGTGGTTAACTGTGTGGCAAGTAACTTGCTTACCAACCACATGGTTCCGGGTTCAGTCCCTGTTTGTATGCTTGTGTGTCTGTGTTTGTCCCCCAACATCGCCCCCGTATCCTAGCGGTTTACACCCCGTTATTCTAGCGGTTGGGCAAAAGCGACCGATAGAATAAGTACTAGACTTACAAATAATAAGTCCTGGTTTCGAGCAAAGGCAGTGCTCCAGCATGGCCGCAGTCAAATGACTAAAACAAGTAAAAGAGTAAAAGAGTGTCAATACTATTTTGAAATTAACAATAGCTGCACCTTTGCCTGCAAACTTTTTTTTGACTATATGTTTGTATTGCTTAAAGTAATGTATGCTATTTGGTATCTCGTTTTAAGATTCACATGGTTACTTATTTTGTTTTCTTCTTGTTTGGAACTGAAGGAATGCATTTGCTTTCTGCCGCGAGGCATTCTAAGAAATGTGGAAAAAACAAAGCTTGGCGTCCTTAAAAATGGTGGTTGCAGGAGTCTTTCATAATGGCAGTATATATATATATATATATGCATATATATGTGTGCGTGTGTGTATATATATAAACATATATAAATATATAAACATATATAAATATATATATATATATATATATATATATATATATATATAATATATATATATATTATGTATGCCGGTATGCACGTATACATGCATGTATCTATACATATGTTAAAATGTAAACAAAGTTCAGATTTAACGTTGTAAAATGTTGTAAAATGCAAACGAAAATAGAAATATCGAGAGTTAAAAGGTTCCGTACATGCTTCAACTTGAACGTTCACATGGATATGAACAAACAGACAAAAATAAATTGCATTACCAAGTTTGGCAGCTACAACAAAAGTTGGAAGGATAAAAACAAACAAAACACCAATTACCATTCCATTCCATATCATTCTTCTAACCTTCCGTGCTCTGGGAATAACTGGATCTTAAGGATATCTCAGTAAAGATAGGGCAATGACAAGTATATATCACCAAGAATCATTCAGCGGTATCGTACGTGCTTGTAGAACAGAGAAGCAAGGGTAGTCATAGCTATGTGTTCTCTGAAAGAGAGAAAGATGAGATAACGATCTGCTAGAAAGCATATTCATGCAATAATCAAAAGAAGGAGACTGTTACTGTTGCTGCTTCACCTACTGTTGCTGTTGCTAATGGGATAATGTTGCTTGACTGCGCTAAGAAATAGGAAGAGAAAACAAAAAGATGCATTCCTACTTATTATCAGAAATATTTACGGAGCAGCTTGAGCACTGACACTCGAAATATTTCCTCTTTAACACAGATGCAGAACGAAGGATCAGTTACATTTCAAATTTATTCGATTGCATGGGACTTATATAAACATGGTAATCCAAGATGGAAAATAAAGAAGGCTGCCCGAAAGTGGCTACCTTACTTTAAAGTAGTTGAGAATTAAGATACGGCCGTTCGTCAAATCTAATGTCTTACGACGAGAAAAGAAAGTCGATGGACGAAATGATGGACAAAACAATGTAAAATATAAAACAAAAGCACTAAGGACAAGAGATAAATTACTATCTCTCACAAATTTCAGAAGGACACAACGTTTAAGTACCCCAAGCTAACAACAAATTAAAGTAAATAATCTTTCCCGATATAGTTCCAAATTTGTCAGCCATATTTACATTCTGAGAGTTAGTCAGTACAAATTCGCCTGGGTTACAACGATGTGTAGGTCTCTTTAGGTCAGGGTCTATGTTGTTATGAATGGTGTTTCTATATGTCAAAAGCTTGTAGAATATGAGCTGAAAATTTTAGCCGTTTATACATCGATGGAGGAAGTACAGCTAGAGGTCATAAGATCTTCGATAATTTTCTCGCCGATAAGTAGGCGAAATAAATGATATCTTCGAGCCATTAGGATGGAGGGATGCAACGATGCTTTGGATATACTGAAATGTTTCCAGTTGTTTTAAATAGATGCACCAATGGGCAAATTTCGACCATACTTTGAGTAATACATAGAGCGGGCGACAAGATCTTCTATAGACTCTCAGATAAACACGTGACACGATTTTGATAGGTGTAATTAACCTAAACGTCATATTTCTATTGGGAACCAGGAACTGACGCTTGAATATTACATTTGTGTCACCGAGTTCATATAATGAACAAATTAGAAAGCTAGATACGAAAATACAAACTAGATAGATGTAAGAGTTAGATTGAGCGGAAATATTAAAGAATCGGTATAATATAATAAACAAGTAATAGAAAGAATCATTATGAGTTAATTGATCTTGTAAAATCTTTCGGAAGGGGATCTATAATCGAATTAGGAACAATGAGAATTGCACTTGAAACTTTTCCCAAAATTGAATACGAATGATTTGATGCCCAATACTAAACACGTGTACTAAGGAACCATGAGTTTTAAGCTGTTCGACTGCTTTGAGTCGGAAATATGGCAATAGAGAAATAATAAAATAATACTGGATTTGATGGCCTATGTAGGTGAGTGATATCAAACAATTATAAGTGTTTTTAATACTTCAAAGGTTACTTTGTCAGAAATATCTGCATGAGCGGTTGAATGAATACCGTCTGCTTCGTGTCTCGCTCGACAGAGATCCATAATTTTCCCTCAGTTATTTTTAATGCATGTCCTACGTGTTCACTTCTCTTGATAACTCTTTGCTGCAGCTGTCAAGATAAGTGAAGTATATTTGGCACTTAAATGTGACTAACCACTAAGGGTGGATGCTACTGTAACGTGTAGCCCCAGGAGAACATCTTCCCCAGCTAGCTATTGACACACTTTCTGTGCCCTATCAGTAATTGCAATAGTGTGTCAATAGCCAGCTGGAGAAGATGTTCCCCTGGGGTTACAAGCTACAGTAGCATCCACCCTTAGTGCTTAGCCACATTTAAGTGGCAAATATACATCACATTGTTATGCAGCTACTGTTTATATCTCGTTCAGGGATTTATTATTCCTACGTAAGTGATTACGTGAAACAGGACACCGCTAAAAAGGAAAGCATTTGTCGGTAATTTGATGACAGGATCACTGACTAACGCTTTGTTACTGGTCAGAACATGTTAGCATCATTGAACAGATGTAATTACATTCAATTATTTTCAGTAAAGAAAAGCCTTTGTTGCAACCAAGTTTTCCTTGGCCCAAAACTGTTCTGCAAAGTAGCTTTTGAAAAAAAATACGTTTGTAAAGCAATGATAAAATACAAAGGGGCATACGTTAGAAAAAAACATGAATAGGACACCACATGGTACAAACCGAAATTCAGCGACGTAGCACCAAATATAAGAACGAAACCAATCTACCTAAGTCAGCTACAACACCACAAAATTCCGAGAACAAAGTCTTTTTTATACATTTAGAGACCGACAGCAAAGAGCTAAAATCAGGTACAAATGCAATGGTTCAAATCCACAAGAAATGTTAGAGAAAATTGCCTGTAAAAATTTATTTTACAAGGTAACAATATTTGGGGAGAAACTAACAGCAAAGAATTATATTAAATCAAGACAAACTTTGAAATCCATATATACGAAATACAGTTACTCATCTCTGCAGATTATCTGAAGAAACCCCAATATGGTATCCAACCAAATTTTGGGATTTACCTGAGATTAATGAACAAACAAATATACAAATCACCATTTTATGTAAGCCATGCCTTACCATGTTTTACATTAACAGTTCTAGGATATGGTCCAGTAAAGTACATACATTATGATATAATTATAGGTGCCAGAATAAATGGATTATAAACTGTTTGTAACTTCATTGTCGACAAGCTATGAAGAATACTGGAGGGACACTACGGACATCTAACGTCCCAACTAGAGATAAAAATCTGTTGGATACCTTAAAACGGTTAAACAAAAATGAACATATTTACACAATGAGAAAGAAGATCAGTTACTGAAACATCCAATAGAAAATGATTTAACGATAATAATTTCAGCTAATTTAATCTTAGAAAGTTAGTACCTGAAAAATGCGTACTTATAAAGAACCGTCAGGAGACCAATAACAATGAAGTAAGGAGCGAATTGTCACATGAAATAATAATTTCCATATCCATAGACATCGGCTTAACAAACGACCATTACAGACGTAGAATTAAACCATAGAAAGAGACAAAACATAAAGAAGAAAAGAAAAGAGAGAAATATCGAAAAAAAGACAGTTTTCGTACGAAACAGGATGTGCGAGAACTAGCGTCGCACATATTCAGTTACAAACACTAAAATGTTCTAAATCTTTTCTCGAATATTCTATTCCTCTTACACTGAAATCTGCAAAATTCCAATGATATGGGCACGTATACCTACACACACACACACACACACACACACATATATATATATATAAAATTAATCCAAACATGAAAGCACAAGAAACACAATAACGCGAGGACGTGGAACAAATATAGTATTATTGGACGCTCAGGAAAGAAGGAAAGAAGGAGGTTTTAACGTTTCGAGCGGTGCTCTTCGTCGGAAACATAGGAGAAGGAAAGATCCAGAGAAGGGAAGACAAAGGAAAAAAATGGGTCGAAAGGTGTTGTACCCAATAAAGTCTATTCCACATTCTATCCCCTATTTCATTAATACTGTTACCCCAACCGCCGCTACTAAGTTCCTGCAATAAATCTACGGATAACAAGTAATCGAAACTGTACCCGTGTTTTACTCATCATTGTAAAATTTCTCCATTGTATATATGTATATATATATATATATAATATTATATATATATATATAATATATATATATATACATGCATACATACATACAAATATATATATATATATATATATATATATAATATATATATATATTATATATATATATATATATATATAAACGTATATGTGTGTGTATGTGTTCGTGTATGAATATATGTTTTATGACAAATATATTGAATAGTACGCAGATGAAATTAGAAATTCACAATGAAAAGTATACACTTACAAGCATATAAAAATATTTGCTTCAGATTTATCAGTTAACAATAAAATAACAGCGTGAAAATTAAATAAAACTGCCATAATTGTTACTTCCCCCGTATAGACAACGAGAAAATAATTATAGTATAATAGCATTTAAAAACAATTTTGATTGCGTGTACTAATATAGAAATTAAACACCGAGATATTACAAAGATGATGAGTGATTAAGAAGCAGAGATAGAAAGAAACAAAGAGGAAATTAGAGAGCGAATGAGGAGTAACGGATAATGAAAAATATATGTTTAGAAATTTTATATCAAATGTGTGGTTATCAGACATCGAAATCAGAGGATTTGGGGCATTAATAATGTTCTCTTCGACAGTTATTTCATTCTTCCCCGTTTTTTTGTCTGGAAAATATGATATGCACTATCATTTTTTATATATAATTATAGCCATAGAATTTCATTTTACTATAATTATCCATACAAACACACACGCAAAGCATTGATGTGTTTGTGTGTATAAGATTGTATATGCATGTGTGAGAGAGAGTGTGATATATGTGTGTGTTTCCTTTAGTATGTATATTGAATATGTACATATACATATAGATTGACAGGGAGAGGAGGACAGAACGAGAGAGAGAGAGAGAGAGAGAGAGAGAGAAGGAAACAGAAAGACAGAACAGTAGGAAGGAGTAAATGCATGTACATACAAACATAACGTAGACATATATACGAGCATACATATGTGTATACATACATATGTGTGGGTGGGTATGCGTGCGTATGTTTATTTATGTATGTGTATATATATATATACAGATGTGTATGAATGCATCATATATTTTATCTGTGTGTTCCAGACACAGTGAAGACAGAGATAAAACACACACACACACACCACACACACACACACACACACACACACACACATATATATATATAATATATATATATATATTCATATATATGATTTATATAAATAGATAGATACAGGGATAGTCAGACAAACAGACAGACAAATAGATTGATAGATAGATATAGATATGCAAACGCAGGTACGTTATATGTATATATATATATACACATATATATATATATGTGTGTGTGTGTGTACATGTGCATGTGTGTAAGCATATATGCATGTATAGGTATATGTTTCATTTCATATTTATAAGTGTATACATATATTTCAATTATATATATACATATATATATATATATATATATGCAGACATACATAGGTACGTACATGTACACACACACACATACGTATATATCTTTAAATGTATATAGAAAATACTTATATTTACATATTCATATGTCTATTATCTACGTTTATATATATATATATAAGTATTTATACATATGTATGTGAGTGTGTTTCTATCTATACAAAAAAAAATTAAAAACACAGTAATATATATATATATATATACATGTGATTAGATGGCTATATCTCTCAATTCAGTTCTATACACTTGACTGGATCGTTGCTAATACAAACATATTGACTTCCATTTAATAATAGATTTAGATATTTATAACACAAAATTCCGTGTTTCCAACACTATATATTTACATGTTTATTCTCCTTTTTATCCCTTTATCAATAATAGCTTTTCAGCTCTCCATCTTCTACTTTCTCCCTCTTCCTCTTTTCACACACCTTTATATCTCTGTGTAATGCCTGTCTATGTATCACTCTATCTATTTTCCTTACACTGTATATTTTTATCTATTTATCTATCTATGTTCAAATGCGTGTTTGTATATGTGTGTGTCTATGTGTTTGTGTGTGTATACATAGATATATGCATGAGCGCCACCGTCAGATGTTTATGACATATTCGGAAATGTTTTGCGTTAAAATATTCCGCTTCTCTTGGCTGTGATGTGAAGTGAAATTCTCCTGCGGTCAAGTTTGCCTTTCGAAGACTATAAATATATATAATACAGAGTGACCATAAAGTCACGCAGCAGCCTTCAATATGCGGAAGTGGTAATATTCATTCTATTATCTCTTTTCACAGATGCCGATATTACTCACAAAAAAAAAATCAATCCTCATTGGATGAAGGCTGAAAATCCACAAGGCGGGGGGGGAAAGGTAATGGTGTGGTATTTGGCACAATCAAGTAATTGGACCATTTTATCCTCAGGGCTCTGTGAAAGGTAATTCATATCTGGGCTTCCTTGGCAACAAGATGATGTCTCACGTGCATTAACAATTAAATGGAGTTGCTTGAAAGGATCGTACTGCATTACCCCTGGATATCCTTGTTGCTTACTTTGATTTTAATCACCTTATTTTGAAATTATATGGATAATACCGTACAAAATTCTGGTGCCCCAACTTCAGTACCATATTCATCCGAATATATATATATATATATATATACATGTGTGTGTTTTGTGTGTGTGTGTGTGAGTGTGTGTGTGTGTGTACGTCTATATATATGATGTACAACTTTCTTTAACTATGCTTCTTTGACATGTCATCAGCAAAGTAAACGCTATCATTTTTTGCTATCTTTAGTATATATATATATATATATATATATATATATATATAAGACGGAAGAAGTATGTGTGTTTGTGTACCAAAGTAACAGGCCATTTAACTGAACCCCATGAAAATTAATATTTTCACCCTATTTCGGTTACGTTTGCACATACATCACTTATGTTCTATAGATGGTAGTTCACTCTTCAGACTTTTTGCTTATGGAGTAATATGGAGTAATGGGGCGGCTAGGTAAGAAAAAGCTCAATTCCCGGAATTTGTGTGTATGGGGACAATGAAGGTAACGTTTTGCGATGTGATATTCAGAAATTGATTGTCTCCCTTATATCTGTATCCCTTAAACCCCTATTCATAGCACGTAAATAAACAATATAGATGATCGTTGCTTTAAGGGAATATAATGAGTAATGTTACCTCTACAGGATGGGACGAACGCATCTTATCATAGTAGGTAAAGCGTTGACACTTCCACTATCCCTGCCATTAACAACAGAGGGCTTCTTCTATTCGAAAACTTAGCAATGTCAATTGGTGATCAACGATTGGACACTTTTTCTCTCAACACTCCAGTCAGAAATGAAAGCACCTGTTCCAGTTACCTTATTCACAAAGCAACATCCTACAAATTCACCAAACGCAAACAGTACATTGCTGCCAACATGCCCCTTCTGAATTCCGATCAAGCTGACGCATACACTTTTGTCCTCGGAAACATCTACAAACACACTGGCAGAATCATCTTCTTAGACGCACCGGTAAAACTGGAACCATTCTTCCTGAATCCTCTTCTTGCGAAGCTGCTGCATAATGCAGACCTTGCTATTGCTGTTGCCTCATCAGGAATAGCCTCGATTCCTCCCGACGATGGTCGAACAGCACACTCTGCCTTCAAATTGCCTTTCAATGTAACACATCAAGAAAACCCGACGTGCCACATAATGCATTCCTCGGACGAAGCGACAATTTTGAAAAAAGTGTGAATTTATTGTTTGGGATGAAGCAGCTATGTCCCATAAATATTTCCTACAAGCTCTTGATATCACAATGAGAGACCTTAGATCAAACAACAACATCCTTTGAGGTGCGACAAACTATGCCTATTATTCCTAAAGGAACACCCGCTGATGATCGTTATACCCACGTTGAAAAAATCCCTCCTTTGGTTGCATGTCTAATTGAAACAACAATGACATCACTCCTACAGAAAGGTCAACCTCTTTCGAAACTCACGTTTGGCACATACATCACTTATGTTCTATAGATGGTAGTTCACTCTTAAGACTTTTCGCTTATGGAGTAATATGGAGTAATGGGGTGGCTAGGTAAGAAAAAGCTCAATTCCTGGAATTTGTGTGTATGATGAGAATGAAGGTAAAATCGGCAATGGATAAATTACATCTGACAACAGCATATGCATTGACACTACCACCATTAGCCACAATGTCTCCAGCCCTAGTGTCTTATGTTCTGCTGTTTACATAAATCTTACGACGCGATACATAAAACCAGATTGGCTTTACGACAGGATTTTCTTGCACCTACAAAGTTGTCAAAACTCTTAACTATGACTTAATCAGTTACCTTCTGCAGAATATTGCTACGGATCTGTTAGACAACATTGTCGACTTCGATCAAGTTACATACTTTTCTCTCTCTTTCTCTTTTTTTTTCTCTTTTTACTTGTTTCAGTTATTTGACTGTGGCCATGCTGGAGCACCGCCTTTAATCGAGCAACTCGACCCCGGGACTTATTCTTTGTAAGCCCGGTACTTATTCTATCGGTCTCTTTTGCCGAACCGCTAAGTGACGGGGACATAAACACACCAGCATCGGTTGTCAAGCAATGCTAGGGGGACAACCCCAGACACACAAACATACACGCACACACATATATATATATATACATATATACGACAGTCTTCTTTCAGTTTCCGTCTACCAAATCCACTCACAAGGCTTTGGTCGGCCCGAGGCTATAGTAGAAGACACCTGCCCAAGGTGCCACGCAGTGGGACTGAACCCAGAACCATGTAGTTCGTAAGCAAGCTACTTACCACACAGTCACTCCTGCGCCTTTCCAACAGAATTTCTCAAATCTCAAGATCCTCCAGGTCTCTCTCCCCATGAACACTAAACCTGTTGCCCTCTCATCCTCCTACGCAATCTAAATGTACCCACGCTAGTTAATAGAATTATTCTTATGATCCAACCAATGATAAACCACGTCATTGAATCCCAAATTATCACGGGACAAGGCAACAAAATATCGTTTTCATTCCGAAAATCCCACTTACACCAAATAGACTGCCCTTACCCTATGCAAAGACTTCAGCTCCCTCTCAAACTCATCTTCGTCATGACACTTAACAAATCACAAGGTCGGTCGCTGAAAGTTGTCGGATTGAACGTTCGAACATCATGATTTTCACACGGACTGTTCTACGTCAGTTATTCCAGAGTTGGCCAGCCAGACAACTTATTCATTTATGCACCTGAAGGGAAAACCAAAAGTATCCTCTACATAACAGCCCTGCAGTAGTTATTCCTCTACTGCAATCTTCACATCTAAGCCAAACTGTAGCCGTTAGAAATCTGACTTCCTGCAAGCATTTCATTGATATTTTGCTTCATTTCCCTTATTGCTGTTAACAGTACATTACCTTCAATGAACCTTGTTACTTCACGTACGCTGTTTACTCATAAGCATGCTCTGACAGTTATTTTTGTACATGCCATTATTCTATTTGTGCGTTTGCTATAAGTGTTCGCTTTTCTGTATAATACATGACTTTCATTGAAAAAAATATTCAATGCGGTTGTGTCAGGCATTACGAGAAAAGTAGCATCATGATACAAAACGCTTCAGGTAAGCTATAAGATCCCTAATGTCTGCTACAATTGCGATCTCATTTCATGGACTTACATGTATAATAACTGCCAAATTTGTATTCAAAATATTTTATTCATTACCTACGTTGCTTAATACCATATCATAAACTGTTAACGAAAATGGTAATTATACAATTACGCCTATCAACTTGAAACGAATTCTAACTGCGGGCTAATTCAACTTAAGCACTCCGCAGGAATGCACCATTATAATGAATTAAAATGTGCACAGGAATGCACCGTTATAATAAATTACACCGTAGAAATAATGTAGTATATATATGAACTTCATTTTAACTGAAATAAAGTTTCTCCAAAATTAAACATATCAAACTTTATAAATGTGAGTGTCAGTGTCTTTCACTTTTTCAACTTCAATAAATCCTTTCTACTGGAAGCACCAGGCCTCAGGTTTTGAGGGAAGGGATTATATCGATGCCAATACGCAACTGGTACTAATTTTATCGACCCCCAAAAGGATGAAAGGCAAAGTCGACCTCGGCGGAATTCGAGCTCAAATTCTAACGGCTATCACTAAGCGTCGGGCTAATGATTCTGCCAGCTCGCTGCCTTAATATAATATATTAATGTAATAAATGTGAATTCAGTGTGTCAGTGTGTCACATTTTTTAGCTTTATTCGTAGAGGCTGTAACTCAACATATCATACCATTTTGGAATCAGGCTGATTCCGTGAGTAAAGTAAAAATATTCTAGTCCTAATCTGGACAGACAATCCTGAAATTTTGGATTCCCAAGTTTTCATTACTCTGATTGTTTGCGGCGATATATTTTTACGTGACTTTTTGCAAAAAAATAGTTTTTTTGTAATATAAAAAATTTTAGAATGTGAAGGCCAACACAGGGAGTAAATCAATATCATTCCGGGCCAAATCCGGACCTGCAATCCTGAAATTCCTATCTTTTCATTACTACGATTGTTTTCGGGGAGTTTTTCTATGATTTTTTGGGACGACTATGATCATCATTGGGATATGACTCTCGAGGAAGCAACTGCAACAAATTCTCCAAAACAATTATCTATTTGCAGATTTTCACATCCAGAGTCAGTTGCTTAAAAGCTATATAATATATGTCTATAAGTATGTATGTATATATGTACGTATTTATCTATGTAAGTATGTATGTATGTATGTTCGTATATGTCTGTATGTTCGTATATGTGCGTTTGTGTGTATTTGGAAGCTGATTCATATTACAATTGAATACGGTACCTCATGATTGCGAAACGGACTTCTTAACTTTAACGCCATGAGTGTTTCCAAATCTGTTTATGTGTGATTGTTCAAGCATTAGTATTTGTGTATATAAGTGTTGCTTGCAATTTGACCCTGGCAAAACTTTGGATACATGTTATTCTTAGCTTCGACGCGAAAAATATTTCTATCTTAAAATTTCGTTGTAAAGTCTAGGACGTTATTTACGAATCGTTAAACCTGCATATTTGAAGACAGGAAATTAATGTCTGGAAGAAGTGAGACAACGGTAGTTACAAATACAGAGAGAGAGAGGAGAGGAAGAAATAGTTTGAGAGAGAGAGAGAAAAAGACTGTATGGGAGAGTCGCGTTGTGAAAACGTGAGAGAGATGAGGAGGGGGGTAGAACAAAGTTTCATTTCGGCGGGAAGAGATTGAAAGCGAGAAAAAGAGAATGAGCAGACGTGAGGGTAAAAGAATGCAGAGGCGGCGATTGAGTTTCAAAGACAAGAGAAAGTATGTTTAAGCTTTAAGTTAAGATTAAGAGGTTAGTTAACAAGGAGAAGAGTGAGTTATAGATGCGTATGTTTATTTCCGCGTGCACAGAGAAACGCATACACACATACATATATACACACAGGCACACACACGCACACGGGCACATGCAAATATGTGTTATTACAAACGTAGTTAGAAATACAGCAATAAATATATATGCATATATGCACACACACGTGTATATATATATATATATATATATATGTGTGTGTGTGTATATATACATATATATACATATATATGTGCGTGTGTGTATACACACACATTCATACGTATATACATCCATACATTGATTTATGTGCCTATATGAATATGCATATATATATATATATATATATATATATATATGTGTGTGTGTGTGTGTGTGTGTGTGTGTGTATGTATACATATACATCTATTTATATACATATATATACACATATGTATATTTATATATTGAATATACTTACATATAATATACATAGTTTTTTAACGTATATTTTGTACATATGTCATATATTATATATGAACGACAATGTGTATATGTATGTATATATTAATATATATATATATATATATATATATACACATTTAGGCGCGTCTATGTGTATTTGCCGACATGTATATATATTATATATATTATTATATATATATATATATATATATAATATATATATATATATTATATATATATATGGTTACCATGTTACGTTTATGCATATATATCTGTGTATTTGTTTTGTATGTGTGTTTTTATGTATGCATGGATGTGCGTATGTATGTATGTACGTGTTGGTATAACACGGAAACTCATATGCAGGTAAGAAGACAAAACAAGACAAGAGAGGGAGGTTAGACAGGTTAGACAGCTTTATGAAAATTGAAGAGTGAGAAATAAGGGATGTGTCGATGAGGTTTGATGAATAACCAAGTGTACAAAGGGTGAAACCAATACTACATTAAAGGTGCCAAGAGGTGCACAGACACAGAAAGCGGGAGGGTGTGTGTGTGTGTGTGTATGTTTGTGGGGGTGGAGGAATATGGAGTTTGTGATTGTGAAAATGAGTGAGAAATGTTGATAGCAGAAGAGAAATTGCGAGTGTAACTGAACAAATGAGAACGAGTGACAAAGAGAGGAGCTGGAATAAAAATGTACATCGTCTAAGAAAGAATGAATTGGTGGAGAGGGAGAAAGACTAATGATAAAAAGGAGCACTCGCGCAAACACGCTCACACGTTGGATAGGCTAGTAGATAGATAGATAGATAGATAGATAGATAGATAGATAGATAGATAGATAGATAGATAGATAGATAGATAGATAGATAGATAGATAAATAGGTAGAGATAGATAGATAGAGCATGAAGAGAAATTGATAGATTCATATATACATATATACTTACATACATACATGGATAGATAGATAGATACATACATGCATACATAGTTAGATAGATAGATAGATAAATAGATAGATAGATAGATAGATAGATAGATAGATAGATAGATAGATAGATAGATAGATAGATAGATAGATAGATAGATAGATAGATAGATAGATAGATCGATAGAGAGAGAGATATAGATAGATAGACAGACATATGCATACATAGCATACGTACAATCCGCAAACTCAAACAGTTTGAAACTTAAAGTACATCCTTCGAAAAAAATAATCGTGTATATAAACAGATGCCTATATATATATTTATATATACATGTATATATATATATATATATATATATATATATATGTGGTGTGTGTGTGTGTGTGTGTTTGTGTGTGTCTGTGTGTGTGGTGGTGTAGGTGGTGTGTGTGTGTGTGTTTGCCTATACATATATATATATATATATATACCTATGTATACAGGTATATAAATATATATATATATGCCTATACACACACTCATATATATATACTCATATACATACACACACTTATGTATATAGACATACACTACTCACACGTGTTCACGCACTAAGATGTCTCTTCGTGTTAATTTTCTGTTTTGTTTTTTGACTTTTTTATGAATGATTCCTCATATTTCCATCGTATTTCTTGATCTTTTTTACTTGAAACAGCAAACATATCAAGAAAAACAATGTTTTCTTCAGAAATATAATATTTGAAAGAATAACTCTTTCCCTGCAGCCCATATATATACATAAACACACACACAGAAAGCCAGTTTGCCACCTTGTCCGATGGCAAGTGGGTCAACTTACGTCCTTAGAACCCATGTATGGGGGCCCATGTTAGAATCTAAGGGCCCCATCTCCTCAAGTCTGAGAATTCTTTATTCACTCCTAGATGAATGCATTAATTATTTCAGCCTGGCTGTGTTTGTAGACAGTTGAAAATAATACTTTTAATATAAGAAAATAAAAAAATAAATGATAACCTTGTAGTTGCGGGTGGGCCCCCTTAGTTTCCTGGCAACAAATATTTGTAGTACCATTCCTGCAGGCATGGAGACTTAATGTGCCAGGAACAGCAGCCTTTCCTCTATTATTATTTTCTTCTGCATCCGCTAGAAGTAGATTATTTCGTCTATAAAGGTATGTAGATTAATTATATTGTAAACGAATTTAGTGACGCCGTATTCGGTGAATATGATAGCTGTATTGGAAGTCTAGGTTAAACAGAAAAGCTATTTATAAAAATTTTATATGAAACATTGTTTTCAAATTTTGAAACAAAACTGTAATTTTAGAGAAGCGGATCAGTCGATTACATCGACCTTACTTTTAAGCTGGTATTAATTTTATTGACATCGACAGAATAAAATGCAAAGTCGACCTCGGCGGAATTTGAACAAGGAACGTACAGACGGATGAAACACCGCAAAACATTGTGCTCGGCGTATTAACGAACTTGCTAGGTCGCCACATTTAATATTTTACATAAATATTGATTTCCAATTTTGGCACAAGGCCAGCAAGGGTAAATCGATTTCATCAACCTTTCATGTATTCGATTAATCCCACCTTCAAATTTTCAAGTCTCTTGCCTACCAAAAGGTAAGAAAGACCATTAATAACGTGTGAAATATGCGCAATAGAGAAATATTGTAGCAGCCGCCATACAGTTGTTTATCTCTAATCAGTACTTGCCTCATATTTTTTCATTAAATTCATGTCTTCTTCCCTACCGACGGTGTCTTACGGGCAACCATTTAATAAACGGCCTGAGCTGGCTATTTAAACCTAACGGAGCCATTCCGCTGTATCCTTTAAGTGCTATGATATTTTATCGATTACATCATTTTGAACCGGACTGTTGAATTCGGAGTTATTGGAGTTCAGAAAGCAAACTAACTTAAACAAATACGAAGAATTATTTTATTCCACGCTGCAATTCAGCTAGTAATAATATTTTTTATTTCAAATTTAAATACATGGACGACAATGTTCAGAAATAGTATGAAACATTTACATTATACAAATCTTCCTACCTGTTTTAAATTCGTATATCTGATAGACGTAAAATGATTCACGGCTATAGAGTGGAAGCAGATTTGTCTTTACAGTCTATCAGAATAACCCTCTATGTCCAAAAATACGAGGCAGTGCTGAAAAGTTCCTGGCTTTGGGTAAAAAGAAAATATACGTGGATGAGTTTTTAGATTTTACTGAACATATTCCCTTCTCAGATGCACACAGTTATTGCAGTGGTCCTTCAGTTTTTCTAAGCCCTGTAAAAAACAAATCGGTAGGTTGAGCCTTCTATCAGGTCTTTCACGATACTCTTAAAGCCAGGAGCGTTTCAGGAACCCCTCATCTATCAAGCATGCATGTAAGCTAAGGGATTTGGTTTCCATCTGGAAGACCAGTAACTTAGAGAAGTGTATTCTACTATGAACAGTGATCGACAAAATTATTACATGTGGAATTATGAGGAAGGTCATCGAATGAGCAACTGTCGTTCTTAAATGATAGTTTTAAAACGTACCCCCGATTTAGACTACCATTTAGTACTTTGGTGAGGTTAGCGTAGTGTTGAATGTAATTTATTGAAAACTTTCTCGTAAG
>NC_043010.1:53906591-53911591 GCF_006345805.1 Octopus sinensis | reverse complement strand
CATACATGGTAACCTATATCTCATTGACGCTGTGATAAGAAAAATATCTATTTGCTAACGGTGCGCATCTAATTATATTGGGGCATTGATATGGAATTTTTTTATAACTTTGTTCTAGTCTGTATTTTTTTTGTATGTTTTTAATATCTTGCTGACAGATAAGTTTGAACATAAGATTTAACTGCCTTAACTACATCACAAGCATAAAATGTTTATACGCTTTATTAAAATAAATATGAGATTCCTTTTTTGCATATAACACCTGTACAGGAGAAGTTAGGTAAAGAAACGGGCATTTTTCTGAAAAACTCGTAATATGTGTCAAACTTTCAGCACCTACGCGCACACACAAGCTCATACACACACGCACACACTCGTAGAAATACAAACAAAGACATACACACAAGCGTGCAAGTGAACACTCATACGTAGGTAGAAGGCTGAGCACACTGACATAGATGAGTATGGAGCATATTTTCGCAAATGTGATATCGCTAAGAAAATAAGTATTGGCAGATGGTAATGTCGAGGCTACGAACGAAATCAATATTTCTTTATTACCCAAAAGGGGCTAAACATAGAGGGGACAAACAAGGATCGACAAAAGGATTACGTCGATTACATCGACCCCCAGTGCGTAACTGGTACTTAATTTATCGACCCAGAAAGGATGAAAGGCAAAGTCGACCTCGGTGGAATTTGAACTCAGAAAGTAGCGGCAGACGAAATACGGCTACGCATTTCGCCCTGCGTGCTAACGTTTCTGCCAGCTCGCCGCCTTACTACGAACGAAATCAAGCAAGCATTTTCTTTGATAATTGCAAAGGTTTCGTGTTTGAATTTCCTCAAGAAATTCAAATGTGGTTTCCCTCTTGAATTCTTTTGTGTATTTTCAACATAGCAACATCCTGCTGGGTAGACACAATCCAGCTTCAGATACCTGCATTGTAAGTTTCTACAAAATTATACGACACATTTTGGTTGGACGCTAATACAAAATCCTTTCTTTATTACCCACAAGGGGCTAAACATAGAGGGGACAAACAAGGACAGACAAACGGATTAAGTCGATTATATCGATCTCAGTGCGTAATTTATCGACCCCGAAAGGATGAAAGGCAAAGTCGACCTCGGCGGAATTTGAACTCATAACGTAACGGCAGACGAAACCTGACAGATATTATCATAGAATAGAGCTGTATTTCTTCAAACGCGGAATGGTAAAATGAATTATTCATCACGGCGGGATATGAACTTAAAACTTATAATGAGAAAGTAAATCACAGACTACATTTTCTCCCGATACTCGAGAAGTTTTGCCAGACACCACCTAAGTATAATGCAACGAACTACTGAAGTAAAAATCATAAGCCGTATTTTGAGCAGAATAAGGAAATGCGCTAATTAATATGCTCAGAGAAGGTACAAATAGGCTTAGCACAAAAATTCGATTACGAAACAAGCTGAACAGGGTTTTACAATGCTGCAGTCATTCATGGCTCTCTCAGTCAGGGCTTATCAAAAGTTCCCAGGAAGTTGTATTTAAAAAGTAAAAGAGAGGGAGAGAGAGAGGAGGGAAGAACAAACGGAGAATGAACTTGCTTCGCTAGCGCTATGGCAGTAAGTAAATTCAACACTGACATAATGAAAGGCAAGGCTGCACACGATGAGCTCTGAAGTCCTAGACAAAGTCAACTAGAATATATATCGAAAGACATTCTATGGGAAGATCGTAGCAGTCTTCTAATCCCTTCAAAAGTCGTTATTCTTCACGTTAATCGTTATCCGAGCCTTTAAATTTTCAATTTTTTTAGTTATGAATCGATATGACATAGAGTCTTCTCTAGTTTGAGGCTCGATACTAAGAATACTAGTTTCCAGTTTCGACCTTATACTATTTTTCAGCCTTGGTTGTCGGTTAAATGGGCTTATTATGTGAAAGATTGATCTTTCAAATATGGATTACTTGTCCTTCTGACGAATCTATTCGTCTTGTCCTTCTAACCACTTCTCGACAGTGCGTCATTGCAATACTCGGCATTGTCCATACACATTTGTTCTTAGGTCGATAGCTAGAAATCCAAGCAATATATTGCTAACTGGATGGTCAATAATAGATGTAGGATAATTAGATAATCGGTGTATATAATATTTGTTACCCAACTCTGACGATTTGGCAATAAGTCTCAATTATGTAACTCATATATATGTAACTAATAATCTGTTTATGTAAATGAAATAAACGTAAGATGGAGGCAACTAATTATTTTAGAAACAACTTCAGATAATTTGTTTCACTTCTTATATACACATGGATGTCCATATATATATACACACTCACAGATATGTGTATGTGTGTGTTATGCCTTTATATATCACTATACGTGCATATGTAAGTGTTTGTGTATGTGTATACTTGCACATATGTGCGTGCGTGTGTATGCGTTCGTGAGTGTGTGAATGTGTCTACGTGTGTATATGTGTGTGAGTGTCTGCGTATGTGCGTGCGTGTGTATGTGTGTGAGTACGTGTGTGCGTAAGTGTGTGTGTGTGTGTGTATGAGCCTATTTGCCTGTTTGTGTAAGAAATGGTATTTGTAACTGATATATGTTACAATCCATGAGGAGTATTATAAAATAGATCATATCGCCAGACAAAGCTTCAAATCTCGCTCAAAACGAATTTTGTAATATATTTTACCTTAGTAAAAGAAAACCTTCCTACAGTGAAATGTTCTTCAATCGTAAATAAAAATCAGTAATATTTTTCAAAGTTATGACTTGTGCGTGCAAAACTATCTTACGCTTACATTTCACCAGAAATAGAGAGGGGTTCATGGAGGGCCTCGAAGAAATGTACTCACTAGAATGTCCAATTACTCGATGCGTTGTACAAGCACGGTACATTAAGTGTACATTATTAACATAGGCGCAGGAGTGGCTGTGTGGTAAGTAGCTTGTTTCCCAACCGCATGGTTCCGGGTTCACTCCCACTGTCCCAAGTGTCTTCTACTATAGCCTCGGGCCGACCAAAGCCTTGTGAGTGGATTTGGTAGACGGAAACTGAAAGAAGCCCGTCGTATATATGTTTATATATATATGTGTGTGTTTGTGTGTGTGTGTTTGTCCCCCCTAGCATTGCTTGATGCAACCGATGCTGGTGTGTTTATGTCCCCGTTACTTAGCGGTTCGGCAAAAGAGACCGATAGAATAAGTACTGGGCTTACAAAACGAATATGTCCCGGGGTCGATTTGCTCGATTAAAGGCGGTGCTCCAGCATGGCCGCAGTCAAATGACTGAAACAAGTAAAAAAAAATCCTATAGAGAACATCATGGAGGCACAAAGCCTAGTGGTTAGAGCAGCAGACTCGCGGTCGAGGGATCGCGGGTTCGAATCTCAGACCGGGCGATAAGTGTGTTTATGAACGAAACATCTAAGCACCACGCGGCTCCGGAAGAAAGTAATGACGAACTTCTGCTGACTCTTTCGCCACAATTTCTCTCTCACTCTTTCCTCCTGCATCTTGCAGATCATTTGCGACGGACCGGCGTCCCGTCCAGGTGGGGAACCTATACGCCAAGGAAACCGGGAAACCGGGAAACATGGCTCGAGAAGGAACAAACAAGATATATATATATATGTGTGTGTTTGTGTGTGTGTGGAGGCACATGGCCTAGTGGTTGGAGCAGCGGACTTGAGGTCGAGAGAGCGCGGATTCGAATCTCAGACCATTCGATGGGTGTGTTTATGAGTGAAACACCTAAGCTCCATGCGGATCCGGCAGAATCCGCGAACTTCTGCTGACAGAATGGCGAGTTTCTGCTGACTCTTTCGCCACAATTTCTCTCTCACTCTTTCCTCCTGCATCTTGCAGCTCACCTGCGACGGACCCGGCTTTCCGTCCAGGTGGGGAACCTATACGCCAAGGAAACCGGGAAACCGGCCCTAATGAGCCAGGCGTGGCTCGAGAAAGAACCAGCAACAACAGTATGGAACGACACAAACCTAACTGGATACATTTTCGCGGTAAGACGAAAATTATATTAGTCAATGAGTTATATAACGCAAACAAGACTTTGTTATTGGTTCATTCGCTTTAGTTTTGGAAGGGAATAATTTTGTATTTATTTCTATCTTTAAAATACAATTGTATTATTTCATAACTATAAATTCATAAGAATATTCCATTCGCACACACATAAGCGCTTAAGGATTTTACGTTGATCTTTTCAATGTGATATCGAATGTAATATTAATAAAGATCAGACAGTAATCTCTGTAATATCAGAAAGACGGCGTTTCAAATAGATTTGTTAAGATACGTACAGATACGTACAACACAGAAGTTGCTAGAAAGAGAGAACGTTTAAGGAATACATTCATACGGTATTTATTCATAGAATATTACTGAATATGTAATCACGAATATACTCATAGAAAATATGTTACGGTAAAACTATTCAAGTTATAAAAGGGAAATGGAAAGAAACAAAGATTAAAGATGGAACTCATTCAATATTTGTTTATTGAAATAAGGAAAACAGAGAGGGAGGAGAGGTGAAAGAGGGAGTAAGAGAGGGAGAGAGATAGAAAGGGTGAGAGATATAGAAAGAGAGAGAGATAGAAAGGGAGGGAGTAAGAACGAGAGAGATAGCTATAAAGAGATAGATAGAAGGAGAGAAATAGATAGAAAGATAGAGAGATAGAAAGAGAGAGAGATAGAAAGAGATAGAGAAAGAGAGAGAGATAGAAAAAGAGAGAGATAGGAAGAAACAGAAAGAGGTTTTGTTGAATCTATTCATATGTTTTTGTTGACAGAAGCTTTAAACTAAAATGTACACGGAAATTATTCCGTTGTATATATTTCCCTAGTTTAGCTTGCGGCCATTTTGTAGTGTGCGTATATATGTCGAAATGAATACGATATAAAGTTCGCATTCTTCTTTCCGCTATCACTTTTAGCACCGAATACCGAGACGAACATTGTCACGCATTACTG
>NC_043010.1:53886591-53901591 GCF_006345805.1 Octopus sinensis | reverse complement strand
ATATATATGTGCATATGTGTATGTGTGTGTATGTATGTATGTATGTATGATTTTTCTTTGAGTTGTATTCAAGTTTTCCTTGAGAGAGTTCAAACCGGTCGCTAACAAAGCGATAAGACAATTTGAGTTAAAGAGAGTTCCTGAGGTTTTAGATATGTGATTGAGTTGGTGTGTCGATTGAACTGTCTGTCTGTTTGTCTGTGCATCTGTATGTATGTGTATCTGCATGTATGTATGAATGAATACTGTTATGTATGTTTATATGAAAATATAAGTTGAAAATATGATAGACGGTATCACATATTGTTCAGGCAGATAAGGTATATAAAGCGTAACAAAACATTCGTGATGACGATGATGATGATAATATGAAAGAATGTATATACGGACCTTGGGTAATGACGAGTATGGGTGCCTATGTTAAGATGTACATGTGTTTAGAACTGATGAAATCACACGTAGATTTTTACAAATACACTCCTACACCACAAGTGAGTGCAGGTACACACATACGCATACACACATATACACACACTCAAAATTATACGCGTACAAACTCATTCACACACATATACAAGAACACACGTTCATTCAGAGAAAATTAACCCTCCATCACTTTTATTAATCAACCCTTTTCCTATGCCACTACAAAAAAATTGTTCCTCCAACTTTGTATGCACGCCCGAATCAATTAGTAAATTTGAAAATTATTATTTTTTTTTATTTATTTTATGCATAAAAGTATTTCAGGCTCTTAATTCACTTCTTTAACAATAGATTTTCACCTTCAACATCATTTACGGTTGTAAATCCATCAAAGATAATGCAGAAGCGTTGTATATGCACGTTAGTGTTATTTTATTTGACCGAATTTTGGTTAGCATTTTACAGGATTTCATTTACATTTCATCATTGATTCACTCTAAAACTCGTCAGCTTGATGGGAATTAAGGAAACCACGGGATCTTGCTGTAAATGTCAGTTTATCGACATAAAAACCATTTGATGCAGCGTACGTAGTGTATTGCGCAATTTGCGTTCTTCAGTGCCTACTTTTCTTCACTACAGCAGAATTTACTTATTATACACAAAGGCACGTATCTGTACAAATACACACACTAACATATATGTGCTTGTGTATTTGTATGTGTGAGTATATGGGTAGATAGATAGATAGATAGATAGATAGATAGATAGATAGATAGATAGATAGATAGATAGATAGATAGATACGTATGGATGTTGTGCTTCTGGAACATCCTAATGTTAATTGAAAGATCACTCAGTAAATTGAAGTAGAATATGACGTTATAGTTTTACCATGTGAAGCGATAAAGCGTCTTCGAAGTTTCAATGGTTGTTGATGGCTTCACCACACAATGTAAGGAAAACAAACCTCCTTGAATGTATATATATATATATATATATAAAATTATAAATTAGGGTATCTACGAGATATCACCTTGCTGAAAATAGCAGCCATGATCTGACTCTAAAACCACCTTAATTGTCCGTATATCGACACGGCGTCAAATCATGGCTGCTATTTTCAGCATGGTAGTATCTTGTAGATACCCTAATTTATAATTTTAATAATTATTGCCTTTTAAGGTTATTTTTATCTATGCTGACCACTTGATAAAATCGTTATTTTATTTTTAAATTAACGATCTTATCCTTATTTATATAAATTTATATATATATATATATATTATAATGTAGATCCTCGTCCACTTGTATGTTATTGTCGACACTGTAATATTCTTGTTACTACTATTATGTTGTGGCGGTATTCCACGTCTGATTACCTTTGACTATCGTCTATCGTGCTATCGCTGATAACTCCGCATGATAATGACTTTTAAACGTCTACCTTGACGGTAACGCGAACTCGTAAATATCACGTAACTGACACTGACCCCAATTGAGGACTCGTACAACGACTCTTCCACTACTTATTTATTCTTTATTACCTAACACAGACACACAACACACACACACGCATATATATATATTATATATATATATATATATATATATATATATATATATATATATATATATATATATATATATATATATATATACATATATATACGACGGGCTTCTTCAGTTTCCGTCTACCAAATCCACTCACAAGGCTTTGGTCGGCCCGAGGCTATAGTAGAAGACATTTGCCCAAGGTGCCACGCAGCGGGACTGAACCCGGAACCATGTGGTTGGTAAACAAGCTACTTACCACACAGCCACTCTCTGATCTGATTTTTTCCTTTGGGAGAGGTGATGGGGAAACGGGCTCCTGTGTGTTGGCTATTGTGTCTGTGTCGGGAGGGCCGGGATGAGGGTTGGTGACTGCAGGGGGAGAGTGGGACGGCGTAGGGCAGGATGAGAGATGGGTGGGAGTAGGGTCGGTGTTCACATTTTTGACTTGATTTCTTTTCTTTCCGATTTTTCGGTGCTAAATTTCATCCTTCTTTCTCTTCAGGCTTCTAGTTTTCTTCCTCCTTCTCCGGCTCCTTCTCGCTCACACACGACGTCGCAAGAAGTGGAAGTGCGACTTCTTTCGCTGGTTCGCATTCGGCAGATGGAGGGCATTCTGACTTTATGTGACACTTTTGGCCACATTCAAGATATCGAGGTGCCCGACCCTCCGCCATGACTCTTCTGTAACTTATTCTCGTACACTTTTCCAATTATTTTTTCACTTTCTTTCTCCACCACTATTTTGTCTTCATTCCATCTGGTCGCACCTTTCATTTTCATCTCTTTTTCCTTCTTTTCCCACTTATCTGGTGGCGGACTCACACTTCCACTTATCCTTTATTTGTTTCTACCATCGTGATTCCCTTCTCCGTTGTTTTTTCTTCCATCACCCCCTGTGCCCCTATTCCATACTCTCCTGTTTATTCATCTGTTCTCTCTGTGGGCACCCCGCCTTTATGTGGCCTTTCTCCCCACATGTAAATACAGGCGGCCTGCCCTCCACTACCACTCTCAATCTCAAATCGTCGGGCAGCATTATCTCCTCAGCAATCCGATTTAAGTCTTCTATTGTTGACTGGATAGTGAGCTCGATCCCGTATCCCCAGTAGTTGATTCTATTTGTCCTTGTGGTTTTCATGGCTGATGACAGCCATAATGTTCCTCTGGGGGTAATTTGCCTAATCGCACCGTGGCCACACGTTTGCCACAGTACGACCTCTTATGTGTTTAAATGTAAACTGTATTTATATGAATAATATATAGTCTATTGGCTAATTTTTCTACACGCTAGGCCACAGGTAGAAAAACTTTCTAAAATCTTTATTACCCTGATATTATATATATAAATAGAGAGAGAGAGAGAGAGAGAGAGAGATACATATATACATAGACACATATAGACACGCATTCACACACACATACACATACATATATGTGTGTATATATATATATATATATATATATATATATACAAATATATATGCAGCTAACAGCATCTAATATACTAAACTATCTAGGGTTATTAATTTTAACAACTGTAAAGGCATATGTTTAATTGCTTCTAGCAGTTCAATAATTAATTCATAAAGCCCATTATTAATCTATGAACTGAATGATTTGAGGCAATAGAAAATAACTGACAGTGAATTAATTAAAGCGTAAGAGAGAGATGATTTTGTTTATATCAAATGCATTCTGCTAACCAACTACAATAATATCCGCAAATAAATTTCTTAAAAGCGTTTATTTTGTATCGAGACGTATCTTTATTTAGTCTTATGTTTTGGCTATCCAGGAGTGGCTGTGTGGTAAGTAGCTTGTTTACCAACCACATGGTTCCGGGTTCAGCTCCACTGCGTGGCACCTTGGGCAAGTGTCTTCTACTATAGCCTCGGGCTGACCAAAGCCTTGCGAGTGGTTTTGGTAGACGGAAACTGAAAGAAGCCCGTCGTATATATGTATATATATATATGTATGTGTGTGTGTTTGTGTGTCTGTGTGTGTGTCCCTAGCATTGCTTGACAACCGATGCTGGTGTGTTTATGTCCCCGTTACTTAGCGGTTCGGCAAAAAGAGACCGATAGAATAAGTACTGGGCTTACAAAGAATAAGTCCCGGTGTCGAGTTGCTCGATTAAAGGTGGTGCTCCAGCATGGCCGCAGTCAAATGACTGAAACAGGTAAAAGAGAGTAAAAGAGAGATTCAAATGGCCTTATAACACTTCAACATACAGAAAGAAAGAATAGACATTAGCAACTGTGCCTGTAAATTCACTTTTTAAAAGAGTGCCATTATAATTATAGTAATGTTCCCTTTTATCACATATGATTCTTCTATTCTCTGCCTCATTAGAGTCTACGAAGAAGAGGAAGAAATAGGGAGGTTTGGCATAGGGACAAAGGGAGAGCGAAAGTAAGGTAGAAACTCTAAAAATGGCTGAAGAAAGAATGAGAAGAGAGAATAGGACTTGGAGCAAGCGATGTCATATTTCTCTTCTATCATTCATTCTATCTTCGTCCCCGCAATCTTTCCCTCAATATTTATCAATCTACCTATTACCTATATGTAAATGCTCCTTTATTGGAGCGTGCTCTCATTCTCTATTTTCCTCAATTCAGCTATGCCAGAGAAAGAAAAGAAAAGAGACAGACAGAGCGTGCGCGTATGTTTGTGAGAGAGAAAGAGAGTGAGGAAGAGAGAAAGATAGAGAAGGGTAGGCAGAAGAACTGAAAAGAGAACGAAGCAGAAATATCTATCAATCTATCTATCTTTCTATGTAATATCTATCTATCTATCTATCTATCTATCTATCTATCTATCTATCTATCTATCTATCTATATATATATATATATAATATATATATATATATATATATATTTGTGCGTGTATGTTTCGACGGGAAAGAAACTAGAATTTGACTTCACAAAAGCGTATTGTTGCCATAATCGTCAACCTTCTTTTCCATTTGGATCTGTTTCTTTTCACGTGATTGTTATTTCTATTTTCCCAGTTACAATTTGAAACAGAGAGACAGTCAGATAGGCAGGGAGGGACCGACAGGGAGCTAGAGGAGAGAAATTCTTTTCTACTGTAGTCACAAGCTCAATATGTTGGGGGAGGGGGCCAGTCGATTAGATCTGGTACTTAATATATATCGACCCGAAAGAATGAAAGGTAAAGTCGACCACGGTGGAATTTGAACTCAAAACGTAAAGACAGACGAAACACCGCTAAGCATTCCGCCCGGCGTGCTATCGTTTAAGCAAGCTCACGACATATATATAGAGAGAGAAATTGATGGCAAAATATATCTGGTTACAACAACCACATCTTAACCTAAGAGTGCCTTAGTATTTAATTTCTTGCTACGCAGTAAAGTGTGTTTAACTGAGATTTAGTTGTTATTTCTCAAAATGAGCGTTACACAACGAGTAAGTGAATGATAATATATAGGCCTTTGTGGGCGTTCGTAATTTAGTAGTTTCGTAGTTTCGTAGACAGACACATGCATCCTCCATACGCGCACAACTACACCCACATGCACACACAAGCACACAATGGCACATAAATACGCAATCCTCCCCATATATATATATATATTATATATATATATATATGTATATATATATATATATTATATATATATATATAATATATATATATATATATATATATATATATTATGTATGTATGTATGTATAGGTGTACATGTATATACAAAGTAGATATGTGTGTATATCTTCTGTAGAGGCTGACGCTTGTTTTGACATCATTCGAGTCTTGTTACAATAACTGTGGATGATTTTATCTCAACAGAAATTCATTGCGTATGTATTTATGTAAGCAACCGCAAACAGACACACACACACACAAACATACACACATACATACATTAACATAGACACATACACATATAGTGGAATATACATATATATATATATATATTGATCGATAGAGAGATTGATAATGTACATATGTATGTGTGTGTGTATGTTTACATATTTATATATTTGCATGTATATATATATATGTATATGTGTGTATATATATATGCATATATATGTGTATATATATATATATGTATGTATATATACGTATATATATTATATATATATATATATTATATATATATATATTATATATATAATATATATATATATATGCATATGTATATAGTCGTATCAACAAATAGAAAGGATGTGTATCCGCATATGTGTGCATAGATTTATATCATATCAGAGGGAGAGAGAAAGAGAGAGACAGACAACGAGGGAGAGAGAATGAGGGAGAATGCGAGCAACATTGAATGAAATGGAGCAACATATAATGCAGAAGATGGAAGTGAATGGAAGTTAAGTAGACATGAAAGAAGTCAGACACAATGCTTTAGACTTAATGAGAGATAATCAATGAATGGTGGAGACAGATAAATGTGTACGACCATGACATGCTATATTGGTCTTTTTGATCCACACAGTCGGCTAAATAGGAACACAAAGTGTCTTAATTAGTTTCAGAGAATGCAGGTCCAGGTAAGTGAGTTATCGTTATGGTTTCGTAGTTGTTTTTTTTTTTGTTGTTGTTGTTGTTTTTTAACATTGTCCTTCTCCTTGGAATACGATGGCACCTACTCAAGTTGTTAATGTTTATCTGATGAGCAATAATACGAAACCCCAGGACGCACCCTTAGTGACATCGTGCACGTCATTGTTATTGACGTCATTATCCTGATCGCTATCATGAACGTCTTCGTCGTCGTCGGTCGCAGTTATCGCCATGACGATGATGATGGTGATGATGATGATGACCTTCCTCAACCTCCTCATCCGCATCGTCGTCGTCCACATCCTCCCCATCCTTATCATCCTCATCCCCAACATCATCATTGTCCTCTAACGTCTCCTCCTGCTCCTCCTCCTCCTCATCATTCTCATCCGCATCCTCATCCACATCATCCTCATCCTCATCACCCTCATCCCCAACATCATCATTGTCCTCTAACGTCTCCTCCTGCTCCTCCTCCTCATCATCATTCTCATCCACATCCCAATCATCCTCATCCCCATCATCCCCATCATCCTCATCCCCATCATCCTCATCCCCAACATCATCATTGTCCTCTAGCGTCTTCTCCTGCTCCTCCTCTTCATCATTATTCTCATCCTCCTCCTCATCCTCATCCACTTCATCATCATCATCATCCTAATCATCCTCATCCCCAACATCATCATTGTCCTCTAACGTCTCCTCCTGCTCGTCCACGTCCTCATCATTATTGTCCTCTAACGTCTCCTCCTGCTCTTCATCATCATTCTCATCATCATCATCCACATCATCATCATCATCAGTGTCCTCTAACGTCTCCAGCTCCTCGTTCTCCTCATCATCATTCTCTTCCTCATCCCCATCATTGGCCTGTAACGGCTCCTCCTGCTCCTCTCCTTCCTCACCATGATCATCATCACCGTCACCGTCATCAAAAGCTTCGTCAAAATTCATCATCATCGTCATCGTTAACCTTAATATCATTGAGAACATCTTCATTGCCACAATGAATATCTATAACTTTCTCTCCATCATCATCATCATCATCATCATCATCATCATCATCCTTATCATCATCATCATGATATTCATCAGCTTAATCATTATCATCATTGTCGATGTCGTCGTCAATGTAATCGTCTTCATGATCATAATTTCTCATCACCTATATCGTTATCACGTCAATCATATAATCATCATCATCTTCATCCTCATAATCATAATTATCGTCGTCGGTCCCGCCGTTACCATTATCATCGTAATTCTCATCGCCAACGTCAAAAGCAGTACTGAACGTAATGATATTCAGTATCTTTCCGCCCACATGGTATCCTAACAATGCAAAGTTATCAAACATATGCAACAATAAATTCACAATAGCAATGACCGGTAATATCAACCAATGACGCCACCATAACGGTCGAAGAAAATGATGAGCTGTCTAGTTTTTGAACACTCTGTCAAAGTAAAATGTATGACAGATATGAAATTTCGCCTGCCCATCATCTCACACGCATTTTTACATCACTGTCTCTGTATTTTTCTTCAGGTTCAGTAGCCTATCCCGCTCTAAAGGTCCCTGAATACAGATTGTTTAAGGATGTTGAACGAAACACCCATGTTTCCAGATGTGAATTATCCTGACCCTGAAGAATTCCTCTCAACACATGACTATAATGCTCCCACTATTTTGCACGTGATCAGAGATGCACATATCGTTAGCCACTAAGGGAAATGCTCAACTGGTTATGGTTATGAAGCAACTGACAAGCAAACCTGAGATATTGAGCAGAATATTTGCTGTAGCCCATCTTCTATAACAAGGCCAAACAATATACATGGTGACATTTCCGATCAGTTAAGATCAGAAGCCACGAGAGCCAGGTGGTACTTGTGGTGCTTTTTCGGAAAGGCTGAAGTTTGAAAATAAGGGCAATCTTCCAGGATCCAGAGGTAAGTTGATGAACAACAGTGACGGCGGTATCTTCTGACTGGTGGCTGCCTATAGAATAGAATAGAGGTAGATTTAGTAAGAAAGTTTGATGGGGCGGTAACGAGAGGCATCGCAACTGACGTGTTGTCAGCGAGGTTGGCCCTCGAATAACTTTCCGACGCCAAACACGAAATCTGCTCTGTCAGAGCTATGGCACGTTCACTAAGCGGGGAGGGAACGAAAACGTCCCGATAGGCCGGAGTAGTGGAGACAAACGTGGCAACAAAGCCACTATTCGCTGTTTGTTGGACCACAACGGGCGCGAGGTGTTCGAACCGAAACAGATGTGGGCTGCCATTCAGCAGCAATTTGCTCGACTGTTCGGGACGAATGGTAGGACGGATAACAGGGCAGACATCGGTGTCTATCTAGACAGCCTGCCATGACTCTCGGCGAGTGAGGCGGGATGCTGCGAAAGGGCAATAACAGCTCCGGAAGTACAGGAAACGATGAAGAGCACGAGAGGTAGATAGCCGAGTTTGGATGGTCTGCCGTGGTTTCCTTGACGGTGAGCATGTGTGGTCATCGTTTCTCAGACTCACTTTTCCACAACTCGTATCTTTAACTAAGCTGCAATCCTTGATTAGGCGTAGGGGCGCTTGCCAACCCGAGTACCGTCAAACACTCATAGCGCTCCACCAGGCGAGCAATGCGGCCGGTAGTTTCACTCTAGTAAGCTAAAGAGGGCTTGTGGAAGGGAAGTGCGACGATGTCCTTGGAGAAACTCTAAACGTCGACAAGGATCGGTCTGTTTCGGAGAACTTTCGGACCTGGGCCTATGGATAACTTCCAGAAATTCCTTACCTGGCAATGCTACCGAGGGCGCTGCCTGTTTGGTACAAACTTCACAGGCACGGAAGTGCCGTCAGCCGAGCCTATGCGAGGTGCGCTCAGAACGACGAAACCGTTCTGCACGCCCTCCTTCAGAGCCAGAGTAATGCTGACCTGTGGATTTATGTCGAACACCTGTTGTCGCGTGTAGGACAGGTCCGATTATCAGCTTAATCCACAATGAAGATTGCCCCGCCGCCCACCTTTGGCCAAGAGGGGTAGACAGTTTTTCCTTGTCTGGTGGCTGTTGCGAAAGAGGTAGTATGGTGGGCTCATCTGAAAGGGCTACCAAACCCTCATCAACTTTCTCAAGTTTCACTTGAAAATGGAAGTTGAGGTTGGAGAGGGAAGTGTTGCCTTCTAGCAAAGTTTTTGAAAGGTGGATGACAATTGGAAGAATGGCCAGTGTGTAAGGACCAAATCTGAGTATACACCTGTGAAAAAATTAAAGTAGAAGGGCTCTTGCCCTGTTGATCAGGCACCCGTGGCTTTTGTGGGGTTTTTTTTCCACAAGGCCCTACAAAGTGCCTCCCTTTTGTGAGTTTACGTTATTTAATTTTTTTTATTGTTACACTATGAAAACACTTTATCTCGCCTTGTGTTATCTATTATATTGTATCACGTCAATTTATGTTGTCTTATGTAAGCTCAAGTGGTTAATGAAAGAATGGATTATCATTATTATTACTTTTACTATTATTATTATTATTATTATAAGTAGTAGTAATAACAAAAATAATTACGTGAATGTTAGCAGTAGTAATAACACATAAAAACTAATTGTGTAGTCGAGCAATTCATTACAAGTATTTAAAATGCTATGAATTATTTTTATGTCTACAATATCAATTTCCAAGAATATAATGACAAGTTTGAAATTGTAATCATAGTAACGACACTTAACAAAATAGACACATCGGAGTAAATGTTTCTAGAATGGTGGTTATTTGTTTTCATTTGTATGTTTTTTCGTTTTCTTAAAATATCGAAATAAATAAAACCTGTTATCATATTTAAGTATGCGTTTATATGAATGTCTGATATGTTTCATATTAAATTGAGAGAACAATATATTAACTCACACGAGATTCAAGTGAAAACGTGACAGTGATAGCAACATAGTTACTGCTCAAACCATACTGCCTATTTAAAATAGAAGGTGACTTGTCTCAAATCTGAACCATACTGATTTTCAAGCAAATGGTACTAACATCACCAAGGTCAAGAATACACGTTTGTCAATGAGCACATACGAGATCGGATTCATTTTGTGGCTCCTTTGACAAATGTCTTTTCTCGCAGCCACGATCATCCCCAATAAATGTCTCATGTGTAGAACCGTGTAGCCGAAACATGCAAATACCTGTCGCATAATTTGTGCCTGTAATCCAAAAGTACTTTACTTTTCCGAGACATGCCGACACATGAGGGCCAGTTTCCCAGTTTCATGGTATGTATATATTCCTCACCTGGACGGGACGCCGCTACATCACAGGATTATACAGTTTCATATTTAAGAGATCAGGAATTATCTGCATTATTTACATTTGACGGATATGCTCACGGCCATATGGCCTAGTATTTAAGAGTGCGGGCTACTAACCCCAAGATTCCGAGTTCAATTCCAGGCAGTGACGTGAAAAATAATAGTAATACTACTACTACTACTAATTATTATTATCATTATCATAATTATTATTATTATTATTATGCAGGGACCTTTTGCGCGGAATGGACTACTCGATCAGAGGAAAATTCTAACTGGGCCGCACGTGCAACGTCATGCGCTGTTTATCTTGATATGAGATCGCCATGTCGCGCACATATGGTTGTGATGCATGTGACTGGTGTAGCCTTATCAGACGGGTAGTCATGATGGATACACCGGGCTTCGTATATTTTACCTCAGTGTATATAAACATACACACATAGACACACATACAGCCCCCAACACACACACACTCATAGTAGGTTCCCAATCCAATGTAGAGACGGTACCATGTAGTGTGTTTGCACAAATGAAGACTACATGTGGTGTTTAATGTTTCACAACAGCCGTTTCAACAGCATTTGTCTTTTACATTGGTTAGTTCGATTACTATAATTACAGCATAAAAGAAAAACAGTTGAGAATGCTTGGCAATGCTAATTGTTTTAAATTAATGTCTCGTACCTATGTTTAAATCATCTGACGGTGATCACCTTCTACACACACACACACACACACGCACACGCACACACGAAAACACATACACACATCAGTAACCACATTGGCACAAAGCAAGATGCATCTTAATCCAATATTTAATATAGATTAATATGCATTTAATTAAAGCTGAAAATACCTTCACAAAATGTTACGCAGAGTCATCTGGAGACTATTCATCAGGCAGTTTTGATATGTATGTGTCTGTGTGTCTGTGCGGATTTCTGTGCATGTGTGAGTGTATGCCTGTGTCTTCGTATGTGTGTGTACATATTGCACCAAGCATGAGTGTGTATGTACACACACGCATATGCACACACCTACATTGCTGTAGGTAGGCATGCACACACTTATATGAATGCATCTTTTACGCAATACAAACAATAATCGAAAATTTTCTCTGTTCTTTGACTTGCATTCAATGCATTCGATCAAAGTTGAAGTTATTCGACATTCCATAATTCCATTGTAAATAGAAAATAAAATTTCTTTGAGAAAAAAACACAACAATTCTTCTTATAAATCCAATGTTTGCAGAATTTAACTATAATCCACATGCGTAAGACGACAACCGCATGCATAACTATATACATATATTTGTATATTCATATAAACATCCATCTATCCATTCGGCCATGAATTCATGAAATACGTACATACCCATATATATATATATGCACATACCCATATATATATATATATATTATATATATATATATATACACACACACACACATTAAAAAGCTTACATGCAAGCATCTATCTATCAATGCATTCAAAAATTCATTTTTCCATTAATTCATGCATATATTTATACTACTCCCCACCCTCTCTCTCTCTCTCTTTCTTTATATATATATATATATATATATATATATTATATATATATATATACATATATATAAACATAGACATAGAAACGCATTTCTGTCTACCCACCCACGCTTACACCTCCATATTCATAGAATATGCATTCATAGATCCCCACATCAATACGTCGGTACTCGACAGACAGCTAATCATGCTTATATATATATACATATATATGTGAGTGTGTGTGTGTGTATGTGGAAACGCAATAGCCCAGTGGTTAGGGCAGCGGACTCGCGGTCGTAGGATCGCAGTTTCGATTCCCAGACCGGGCGTTGTGAATGTTTTTTGAGCGAAAACACCTAAAGCTCCACGAGACTCCGGCAGGGGATGGTGTCGATCCCTGCTGTACTCTTTCGCCACAACTTTCTCTCACTCTTTCTTCTGTTGGCCTGCTCGCTTAGCCAGCGGGGTGGCGTCATTTAAAAAGGGCTAAAACGATGCGAAGCGCATTGTGACCAGCGATGTGTAGCAACATCTGATAGCCTGGTCGGTCAGGGTGATCACGGTAATATATATATATATTATATATATATATATATATATACACATCCCTAAAGAGGAGCTTGTTTTTCTCGTACTTGATTTTTATATATATATATAATATATATATATATATATATATATATATGTATATATATATAGAGAGAGATACATACATACGTATATTTCATTCATGATTGTGAAGGAGATACATGGAATCCCGCAGTCCATGCTACACGCTTTGTATTGAACATTTTTCAATAAAGAATTTAAAAGTAGCATTTCAACAGCAACATCATCAACATCATCGATATTATATCGATGTAAGTGGCACCATAGCAAACTTAAAAATCATCACTCCCTTCGACACCATCACCTTCTTGTAAGGTGATAACACCTCCATCATCATCACAGCCACTATCATCATCATCATCACAATCACCGCTATCTTGCCTGTCTTCAACGTGCCCATTGTAGTTATCCTCTTCGTCTTCATAGCCACCTTCATCTCGTTGTCGTTGTTAATCCCGTTCACACCCATCCTTAACTTCGTGAATCTTCTTTCCTTCGGCTATTCTCAGTACCCATCCCTACTACTGACCCATTACCACAAAGCGACTTTAGTGACAAAGCAAGTGACAGACTGACGCTACCTCCCGCTCTTCTCTTTTCCGTCCTCCTCCTCCTCCTCCTTCACCACCATTTCTATTTGACCTCCTCCTCGTGATCTCTCTCTTTTACTCTTTTACTTGTTTCAGTCATTTGACTGCAGTCATGCTGGAGCACCGCCTTTAATCGAGCAACTCGACCCCGGGACTTATTCTTTTGTAAGCCCAGTACTTATTCTCTCGGGCTCTTTTGCCGAACCGCTAAGTAACGGGACATAAACACACCAGCATCGGTTGTCAAGCAATGCTTGGGGACAAACACAGACACACAAACACACACACGCATATATATATATATATATAATATATATATATATATATATATAATATATATATATATATATATATATATATATCGGTGCCCCAGCATGGCCACAGCCCATAAGCTGAAACTGGAAAAATCAAAATCAAAATCAAATTCATATATACGACGGGCTTCTTTCAGTTTCCGTCTACCAAATCCACTCACAAGGCTTTGGTCGGCCCGAGGCTATAGTAGAAGACATTTGCCCAAGGTGCCACGCAGTGGGACTGAACCCGGAACCATGTGGTTGGTAGACAAGCTACTTACCACACTGGAGCAACGCCTTGAAGATTTTATTCGAACAAAACAAACCCAGTATATATGATATTTTATAAACTATTTTATAGACATTTTTGTCTTGTATTCTTTATTTTTTTCTTAACTTAAAGCATGCTGCTTATTCTATCGTTTCTATTACCGAAATGCTATGTTGAGGAAACGGAATCAAATCAACACCGATTGTCAAGTGATCACGGAACACAAACAAAAGCACAGACATACACTCACACTCATATATACGCGCAAACGCTCAAACGCACACATGCACATGTACGCGACACGCTTATTTCAGTTTCCGTCTATCAAATTCATTGAGAAAGCTTTGGCCATCCGGAAGCTATAGCAGATGACACTCGTCTAAAACGCCACACAGTGGGACTGAACATTGAAACCATGTGGAGCCATAGTTGAGCTTGTTGTTAGTTACGTATGTTTCCTTTCTGATCTCAATTGGCTGAAGACTTGTATTGATTTTGATATCATCACAGATTCACAGTAAAATGTAGTAATCAAGTAATAAGGCTACCGCTAGCTTCTTGAAACTTCATTGGTCTTACGTTCACATAAGAAAATAAATGACCGCAAGACATCTTTTTCTGAACGGACAGTATTATAAATTATCGAGTAATATGTCACGATAATCAACAAAATCTTATTTCAAAAACCGATTATTTCGCAAAGAATCTTGAAGCAAATTATTATTGAAGACTTCTGCTATAAATATTTAATTATATTGTATACAAATCGTTATAATTGATGGATGGCATTATCGGAAACATACGAGAAAAGAAAAGGAAAACAGTGTTATGGACATGTCTTGTATTAGGCAACGGAATC
>NC_043010.1:53869091-53881591 GCF_006345805.1 Octopus sinensis | reverse complement strand
AAGAGGATCCCATCAACTTTAAATAGAATCCTTCAAGGAACACCAGATAAGCCACCCATAATTGGTGCAACTCCCCAACAAAATCTCACTACTTGAATGGACCATTCACAAAACTTGACTGAAACAGGATTAAGATAATCCTATCAAGTGGTGCTATTAAGTTAGGCATGGCCTGGACCAACCTTTGGTCGAAACATATCTAAGTTTTATCTAAGTTTTATACGCTTATGTATTATAAACATGCATATATATATACACGCACACATATTACAAAAACACCCACACAAAGAATATCTGCATGCATGCTTTTGTATGTGTGTCTGCCTGTATGCGGATGCCTGTGTGCACTTGCCTTAATTTCTATGATATAGGTAGTTTGTAAAGAGCGTAGCGCTGTTGTAAATATATAACACCATCTCTATCCACTTTACACAAAAGTGATTTGTTCTTATGGAAAATACTTCTATATGACCCACCCAGCAATTTATAGATATTATTCAAGTACGAGACGCATGTCAAACGTCTGTGCGGATGTTTGCATATGTATACATGTTTGCACTTGTGTATACGCACGTAGCTCAGAGCAATACGACGCACGAACCTCTCCAGGTATATATCTTTGTGCGTTCTTATACGTATCCGTGAATATCATTTCTGTTTTAATACGCGTATGTGATGAATAGGAGCTCGTACACATACGCACAGGTAAATTCTGATATTAAAGAGGAATATCGAATTAAAGCATAGTCGAGGAATTATATCTACCAGAACGTTTCTAAACTTTATCTAATATTACTGTCACGTTAAGTGGGAATTACGCATGTGTATGCATTAAACTAATTTCAGTAAGGAGTGACAATAATTCGGATCCTAATTCTGAATATAAATCCATGTTGTATATTGACGTCGCATTGATATTATGATATCCATCCCACCTCAATAAAGTTATTATATATTGGATCATAATCCTGCGCTAGATATGTACATTGAGCAAATGATACGCACTTATTGCAAGCTTATGTGTGTGTAGAAATGGATATATACTAAAAAATCTGATTTCATGTGTGTGTGAGTGTGTGTAAAAAGATAGATAGATAGATAGATATGCGTGTGAGTATGCGTGTGTGTATATATATTATGTATATATATATATATATATATATATATATATATGTACACATAATATATATGCACAGACATACATGTGAGTGTGTATGTGAATATATATTACGTGTGTATATATATGTGTGTGCATATATCGTATATGTGTGTGTAAATATATATATAATATATATATAATATATGTATATGCATGTGTGCATTTGTGTGTGTATTTGATGTATACAGAAAGACAGATTGATGGAAGGACATAGTCAGAAAGATAGATAGATACAAAGAGAGATAGATAGATAGATAGATAGATAGACAGACAGTTAGATAGACAGATAAATAAATAGATATATATATATATAGAGATATAATACAGAGATAGATATAGAGAGAGATAAATAGATAGATAGATAGATAGATAGATAGATAGATAGATAGATAGATAGATAGATCTAGCAGCAAAAATGGACGAACATATGGATACAGATGTAGATATTGATAGATAATGGGTGTGTTTTACTTCCATCATACCAATTAGAATGATAACATAATTGAGTGTGTTGATCTGATAGGGGAGTGTGTATGAAAGCATGTAAACACATGTGAGGTTTTATGCGCATATGTATATACATATATATATATATATATATATATATATATATATATGTGCATATATACACACTTATATATACTTATCAATATGTCTATATTCATATATATCAAAATATTCATATACATATATATATATATATAATGTATTGATACGCATGTCACATTCATACACAGATTGATCTATAAGTATATATTCACGTACACCTGTATGTTTATTGTAATTTACCTGCAGCCGTGATCTCAAATATATGCGTCACAACTTTATTCAACCTTAGATTTAACCAGCTGGACACATACATCTACATAAAATCAGATAGAGTGAAGCAGTGTGCATATCAATGAATTTATTATACGAGGGAATTAGTATAACTTCCACTTAGACTAACAGCTGAATACTGACTATTATGGGAGACAGAATATTCGAGGAGAGTAATATTTATGTCATTTCATAATAGTAATAGCAAGCATATGCGTTCTTGTGATTGATCCAAACTGCCGCAACGAAAAGCGCAATTATATTAACTGTTCGTTCAAACATACGTGTGTATGTTGCGTATGCGATTGTGCATGATTGTATGCGTTTGTGTGAGTGTGTGTTTGTGTGTGTAATATAAATGCATAAATATATATATACATATATATGTGTGTGTAAATACATACATACATACATATATATATATATATATATATATATATATATATATATACAGGTACTCACAAATTCATATATACGTATATACATATATGTATATACAGATATACATATATGTATATGTATAAATATATATAATATATATATTCCTTTATCATATATATATATATATATATAACTTTTATTATTATTATTATTTTATTATTATTATTATATTATTATTATATACGTATGTACGTACATATGCACGTGTGTGTACACATATCTGTGCATATATATATATATATATATATATATATATACATATATATACACACACACATATACGGCGATAGCAGAGATGATGGAAACACCGCAGTTATTTCACAAATTCAATACTCCTCTTGCTTGTATATGTGTGTCCCTACGCATTACGTTTAAGTATATTTCATGATATAGCCGCCTCTGTTTTTCTTTCTTGTAGGCATTTATATTGAAATAAATCGCTAGGCATTACCTACACCATTTATAAAGGAGGGCAGTATATTACAGAGTAAAGATCTGAGACTCCAGGCACTGAAACTGGGGAAATGCTTAATGCTTCGAGAGTTCCTCGACGTCAAATTTTGTTCATGCTCTAAAACAATGGTAAAGCCTGTTCTACCAAATTAAATTCTGTACGGAAATAAGAACATACAGTGAGAAGGAGGAGGACGAGTTGCGGAATAGTGTTGAATAAACACTGTTGAAATACAACAAATGTAACAATAGAGGGAAGTCTCAAACTGCCTCAGTGCCTGTCAACCACAACCGTTCACCTGAGGTCCATAAACCTGGATACCATCGAGGAGTTGTAATTGCTAAACTTCTCCAATTTAGAACAATGCTTGGAGTGAAGGTGTGTAGCGTGTGGTCTATGCATTGTCCTCTACAGAGAAAGTTGAGCAGAGAATCTCTATCAAATTTTGCCAAAAGCTTGGCGATACCTGCTCAAAGACCTCCGCAAAGTTTTCAAACCCTTTTCGTCGTTCTCAAAACAATCAAGAAGGTCTTGTGCAGACTAAAGCCTGAGTGTCCTTTTGGTCAGCTGCAAGCAGTTTTGTCACTCACTTGTCAGACATGCGTCTCGACTCAAATCTTCAGTGATAATGGACTGATGGGAACCGCAATTAATCTGCACTTCCTTTGATTACTCACGGATAATGATTCGATGATTTAACCCTCACAGCTGCACGCACATTTCTGATGTTTTTCGCGGTTCTCCTGGTTGCAGGTCCCCCAGAACGTTCATCAATATTTTTTCTGCGAGCTGGCAGAAACGTGAGCGCGCTGGGCGAAATGCTTAGCCGTATTTCGTCTGTCGTTACGCTCTGAATTCAAATTCCGCTGAGGTCGACTTTGCCTTTCAGTTTTTCGGGGTCGATAAATAAAGTATCAGTTTTGCACTGGCGTCGATGTAATTGATTTAATTCCTTTGTCTGTCCTTGTTTGTCCCCTTTATGTTTAGCCCCTTGTGGGTAGTAAAGAAATACATATTTTTTCCGCCCTCTTGGAAACATCTGAAGTTCTCGTACATTTGTGTGTGGCTCATACACCCCTTCTCATACACTTTCTACAACTTTGAGTAGGCCTCTGAGCAGGTATCGCTAGGACAACTTTCTATCTCATGGTCAATGCCATGATCACCCGCTACACACCTTCCTTCTAAGCGGAAGTTAGCTACAACGGTAAAACTTAGTGCAGGTGCACAGCAGCGTTCAAGGTCCAATCTTTGGCAAGCGGCTTCACTCTGAGTGCTTTAGCTTTGTTACTATAACAGCATTGCGGATACCTATTGATCAGGCTTCGTATACCTAACAAGACCTGTATAAATATTAGAGTGTATGTTTTTATGCTTGTATTTGCGTATATTTGTATACCTGTAGATGTATTTAGTATTTAATATACAAGAGCGTATTTGTGTGTGTGAGAAAGAGAGAGAGAGAGAGAATGTGTGTGTGTGTGTGTGCTTGTGTTGTGTGTTTGTGTGTGTGTGCTTGTGTATGTGTGTGTGTGAGTGTGTGAGTGTGTGTGTGTAAGGCATACCAAATTTGTATTTGTGCTAAGTTCACGAATTAACCGTGACCTGATATTTCACTAAGACCACCATCATCCCTCTGCTACCAGACAAACTGACCAAGTATTCTAAAGAGAGTTCATTCTCAGAATAGAAAGTCCCAAACCGTCATTTTTCATTGGAGACAATGAATATATATGGTTCTAAACAATTTTACAAAATCGTAGTTACTCTAATGAGACATAATGATGTACAATGAAATATTGATGAGAGAGACGAAATAAAATATAGGGAAACGGATAGGAGATCGGAGAGGGAATTATATACGTATCAAATGAGATTTGATATGAGATACAAACAGAAACTTTGACTGGCAGAAAGACAGGAAATCAGATAAACAAGTAGACTGGTAGACATATAGATTGATAGATAAATAGACAATAGGTAAATTGATAGATACACAATTAATAATAGATAGATAGATAGATAGATAGATAGATAGATAGATGGAGAGAGAGAGAGAGAGAGACAGACAGACAGACAGAGACGGGCAGACAGGTAGGCAGAAAAACAGATAGACAGACAGACACAAAGACAGATAGACAGACAGACTGATAGATAGGTAGATAGATAGGTAGATAGATAGATAGAGAGAGACAGACAGACAGACATACAGGCAGGCAGACAGACAGACAGACACACAGATACACAGATATACAGATATATAGATAGACAGATAGATAGATAGATAGATAGATAGATAGATAGATAGATAGATAGATAGATAGGTAGGTAGGTAGGTAGGTAGGTAGGTAAATAAATGGATAGATAAATAGATAAATAGATAGGCAGATAAATAAATTGATAGAGAGACAGATATTTAGGCAGGCAGCAAACAGACACACAGACAGACAATCAGAGAGACAGACGGATGGAGGGGCAGACATATAGATAGACAGACAGACAGACGAACAGACGGACAGATAGGTGGATAGATAGATGATAGAAAGAAAGAAAAACAGAGAGACAGAAAAACAGACAGAAGAAGATAGATATATATATATATATATATATATATATATATATAGATAGATATATAGATAGATAGATAGATAGATAGATAGATAGATAGATAGATAGATAGATATATAGATAGATAGATAGATAGATAGATAGATAGATAGATAGATAGATAGATAGATAGATACAGAGTTATAGACACCAATAGAGAGAGCATGATAAAAAGCGTAAGAGAGAGAATACAACACACTAGAGAACGGATTAAAGATAGAGATAGAGAGAGACTGCCAAGGCGGGAAATATCATAAGATTTATTGATGAAACAAAACTCTTGATTGTTTGCTCTTTTAAAAAACATTAAAGACTAACGATATAAAAATTCATTTGTTCATCAGACAGAAAGGTAAATATTCTCAATAAGTTGTCAAGTTATTTATTTCACCCAATATTCTCATAATTTGTTTGCAGCTAGGGTGTTAGAAGAATAATTTGTTTTTCTTATTAATTTTTCCTATCACCAATAGTCTCCCAAGTGACCTGGGGATAGAAAGGTGGTATCGAAAGTGAAAGTAGAGGAGACAGTGAAAGAAAGGGAGGGGAAGAAGAGAGAGAAAAGGGGGCGAAGAAAAAGAAGAGAAAGACATCAATGACCCATGTATTATGTATTTAATTTGCGTTTTTAATTATTTACACTCTTATTGCTACTTATTACTGTCCTGGTCGTTTTGTCTTTTCATAGCATCGCTCGCTACTTTATTGGTGTTACTGTTTCATATATATATTAATATAGATAGACAAATAGATAGATAGACAGAGAGAAAAGAGAGAGAGAGAGAGAGAGAGAGAGAGAGAGACGCATATACACATACATTCATACATACATACATACATACATGGCTGCAGTCCTCGGACTGAAACTAAAGTTATATATATTTATATATATATATATGTACCTATGTGTATATATATATATATAAATTAGAAAAAAAACATCAATTCAATATTATATATATATACATATATATATATATATATATATATTATATATATATATATATATATATATATATATATATATATATACATATATATACATATATATATATATATATACATAGATATATATATATATATAAAATATTATTAGAGACAAAACCACTATTTTGCAAAACAAACAAGGAAAGACTTAATCAATACATAAAATTTTAATAAATAGTCAAAAAAACCACCACTACAATCGTTTCTTGTCTTGATCGACAATCTTCAGGTGGACTTCCAATAAGTCAGTTTCAAATTATGAAGATAGTCGATCAAGACAAGAAACGATTGTAGTGGCGGTTTTTTTGACTATTTATTAAAATTTTATGTATTGATTAAGTCTTTCCTTGTTTGTTTTGCAAAATAGTGGTTTTGTCTCTAATAATATTTTATAATATTTTACTATAAAATTGGATTTAATCCTAAATCTGATTTTTTTCCCTGTAAATTTGGATTTATTCCCTAATATTTATTATTTATATATATATATATATAATATACATATATATATACATATAATATATATATATATATAATATATATATATATATATATATATATATATATATATATATACAGATTAGAGTAGAAATGTAAAGGCAAACAGACCAACAAGACTTGACAAGCCTGTATAATATAGGTCCATAATAGAAGGTTTAGATAGACATTTACAGCTGTTTCCAGCTGTTGATTATCTCCCAGAGGCCATCGCCTCTAGCTACCTATGTGACACACGAACCTATGTCCATTATAATTTTCTTCATTTTCTGCAATGTTCTGCAAGGCATCTCTTCCAAAATTCACTTCTCCGTGACGAAAAGTACTCCTCCACTATGGTTCTGACCTCGTCGACAGAATTCATATTTTTTCCATCCAAAAAACAGCATGCATGTTTGATACGAATTTAAATCGATTTAAATAAGTTTTAATACTGAATTCAAAAAACAGCCTGCCAATACCTCAAGGAAAATATTTGGAATACATTGATACACGAGTAGGTAATTGTACATAAAGATGTCATTTGTTTTAGGATTACTTCTCAAAATACTTTGTTCTGCAAGTTACAAACCTGATGGATTATTCATTAGAGGAATTTGAATGGCTGTTCCATAGAAGCTGTTATTCCTCAACATTTTAAAGAAGGCTGTTCTCTGCAGGTGCAGAGGTACGTAATTATTTCCCTGGGTATACGTCTATGCATACTTACAAGTAAGCATTTCTTTGTAGTAGACGTAAGTAGATATTCCTATATAATCATGTAAATTCACTCCTTCACCCTAATTATTCTAGAAACATTAGGTGATTTTAATAGGAACAGCATAACTTAATATTATATAGAGAACATCACTAATATTCATAAACGTCAAAATAGCACAAGGAATATTACATGATATAATACACATTATGGTATAAATGTAGATACCATAGCCGTCAAGATATTCCTAAAGCTTCCTAATAAACATTAATTCGTAAGCCATAGCTATCATATTTCATAAGAAGAGATTTCAGTATTATCACAACCAATATCAATCGAAGAAAACTTTCCAGGACGAGTCAAATTATGGAATTACAAAATCCTTCTTATCTGCTGTCTCAAACTTATGCGCTTCTTCTAATCATAAGACTGTCTACAAACAAAAGCTATCGGATGTAGACGGATGATTCGTGTAAAGAAAATGGCAATATATGAATACATACTGATGCTGGGAACGACTCCACATCACGTTACTATCGAATAAGTATCCGCAGCTTAAACACTTTTTTTAATGGTTTGTTCCATTAAAAACTATGCAATCTCTAATACTTACCGACCTCTAGGTATGATCGTTTTCTCTCTCGAAGTATATTAAACTTTGAACAGCTTAGTCAATAGTTAAGTCGCTAACAACATGTAGAACGTACATTGCTATGTACAGAGAAAGACTTAAAATTAAAGGATAAAATTTGTATATTTCGTACATAAATGATGTATCATCTACTGAAAAATAATGAATTAAAAATATTTTTGTCACTTGCATGAAATACCTTTACGCTTTTTCATATTTTTTTTGCTGAAGTCTGTTTTAGACATGAAAATAATGGTATATCCACACGCCTTCAGTGCGTGTAGATGACGTGCGTCTTCTACATACAAAAAGTTAGTACGTGACGCAGTTTTCGCCCACTAACAGAATACCTGCGTATCATTATTTATCTTTCACTTGTTTCAGACATTAGAGTGCGGCTGTGCTGGGGCACATCCTGGGAGAAATTTTACTCGAAGGAATTCAGCCCAGTACTTGTATTTTTTAAAGCCTGGTCGTTATTTTGTTTTTTTTTTAGTTCCATAATATCGTAACCAATAAAATAATAATAATAATAATAATAATAATAATAATAATAATAATAATAATAATAATTCACCTATGGTGAAATTTAACATGGTGGAATTTACCTGGTGGTGGAATTTACCGCGGTGGAATTTACTGGTCACCTGTATATATATATATATATAATATATATATATATCAAAATGAGTTTAAAGGGATTTATGTAATCCCGGTGGTTGCTGTCTTTTCTAGGAAATCGGTTCCGTGTGTGTGTGTGTGTGCGTGTGTCTGTGTGTGAAGTGTGTGTGTGTGTATGTGTGTGTGTGTGTGTAATGTGTGTGTGTGTGTGTAAAAATTATTAAAATCAGCTCTGGTAATCTAAGCGTTATTGGACGCACACTCCTTGGATCAAACGCCCACAAGCAATGGAGCAGCTGACAGCGTCCTGGGAAACCTCTTAACAGGACGCCTTGTGTTAAAGAACACTAAATGTCTTCGACCAGGTGAGACAACGCATCCTGAACTCATTGAGTATGTACGTGTATGTGTGTATATGTGTATCTGTGTGTGTGTGTGATTTTTATATTAGAACATGCTTTCATTTTATGCTTTTATCAAAGTGTGGCACTTTTATTTCATACAAGTGCATTTGATATCTCATATTGATATCAAGATTCTGAAGTGGAATATTGATTCCATTTGAAAGGAATATTTGATAGCCAACCTTCTATAATGAGATTTGATAACTGTCTATGTATTTTTCTGAACTTTATACATGGGAAGCCTATCTCTAATTGAATATCGAAGTATGATATTGTTCTCTAAATCTCATTCCACTGCTGAACGGTATTGTTGAGAAGTGTATTACTGAAAATACTTCAATACTTCAAGTTCAAAGGCGATTATTTATGTTTTATAGATGTTCTTTTTTTCCCTAAATATCTAGTTTCTCTTCTATATACGGTAACATCGCTATATCAAGAGTATCAAGAGTATCAAGAATGCTGTTTCATTTTCCCTCTCTTTCATGTGTAGCCTATTCAGATCTGCTATCCTGGAGGATTATATTTTTAAATATTAAAGATGAAAACTTTCCTCGTATTCTAAGATATAAATTATTCACTACGACATCATTTAATGCGTTGGATGACTTTAGTTAATAGCAACTCTTCAAAAGGATGAGATACAGGAGACACATATGAAACATATATTTGTGACTTTATCTCCTCCTTGTGCCTAATATTATCTCTCTAAACTGATACATTACCAATTATCTTCACCTCCAGATTATGTGGTTAGCAAGATCAAACATCTTAATGTAGATATAGACGAGATTTAAAACATTTGACTCAAAATCTGTTTGAATATAAATGCTTAAAATAATTGTTCCGAGGTCAAAACAGAACTTAACTGGCAAAAATAACATCACCGCATTGTTTTAGCCTTCAAATGACGCCACCTCACTGGCTAAGCGAGCAGGTCAACAGAAGAGTGAGAGAAAGTTGTGGCGAAAGTGTACAGCAGGGATCGCTACACCCGCCTGCCGGAGCCTCGTGTGGCTTTAGGTGTTTTTGCTGAATAAACACTCACGACGCCGGGTCTGAGAATCGACACTGCGACCCTACAACCGCGATTCCGCTGCCCTATCCACTGGGCCATTGCGCCGGCAAAAAAATAATGTCCCATTATTACCTTATCTGTAACAACTGCGTTTGCATCTATTATTAGTCAAGAATGCAAAGCGGCGCGCTGGCAGAAACGTCAGCACGCCGGGTGAAATGCTTAATGGTATTTCGTCTGCCGTTACGTTCTGAGTTCAAATTCTGCCGAGGTCGACTTTGCCTTCCATCCTTTCGGAGTCGATTAAATAAGTACCAGGTACGCAATGGGGTCGATATAATCGACTTAATCCGTTTGTCTCTCCTTCTTTGTCTCTCTGTGTTTAGCCCCTTGTGGGTAGTAAAGAAATAGGTATTTCGTCTGTCTTTAAGTTCTGAGTTCAAATTCCGCCGAGGTCAACTTTGTCTTTCATCTTTTTGGGCTGGATAAATTAAGTACCAGTCGGCATTCTGGAGTCGATGTAATCGACTGGCCCCCTCTCCCAACATTTTGGGCCTTTGCCTAGAGTAGAAAAGAATCGTTAGCACACCAGGACAAAATACTTGGCGGCATTTCGTCTATCTTTACATTCTAAATTCAAATTCGCTGAGGTCAACTTTGGTCTACAACCTCTCAGGTTCGATAAAATAAGTAACAGCTGAGCACGGGGATGGGGGTCAATGTAATCGAATTAGCCCCATTCGTCGTCCTTGCTATCCTTGAGCCAACACTTTGAAACCATATTTAGTCAAAAACCTAAGGCGGCCAGCCGGCGGAATCGATAGTACCCCGGACAAAATGCTTAACGGCATTTCGTCCATCATTACATTCTGAGTTCAAGCTCCGCCAATGCCGACTTTGCTTTTTATCCGTTCGGGGTGAATAAAATAAATATTAATCGGACATTATGTTCAATGTGCTCAAGTAGACTTTTCTCACAAAATTTCGAGTCTTCTGCTGACAGTAGAAAAGTTTATGTTCCAGGGAAGTGTCAAACGCATAGAATGGTTAGCGTACCGGACAAAGTCACTGGCGCCATAAATTTCGGCTTTACGCTTTGCGCTCAAATATAGCCGAGGTCGATTTGGTTATTCATTTTTTCGGAATCGGTAAAATAAGTACCAGCCAATTACAGGTAGGGATAGCGTTGATTATCTGAAAACTCACCCCCAGTCACACACACACAGGAATTCAAGACTTGTTTCTATTGCTGAAAAGGAATATTATTCAAAACATTTATGGTGGTGGCTAGGCGAAATATATACCATGTCGTAGAATATGCTTAGCGGCATTTTTTCCGGTTGTACTCCCTGGGTTCATCGAGGTTGACTTTTCATTTCATCCTCCTGGAATCGACCAGTTGAGCGGAGCATTCGATATAGCTGACCAGCCTTACCAACTCCACCACCACCACCACCACCACTTAATTTCAGGCTTTATACCAATAGGAGACAGGACTATTTGTGAAGGACTTAATACATCTAGAATCTATAGAGCTTGGAAACATTTAAAGGAACATCACGTATTATGCAATAAAACTGACATCCAACCACTTTACGTTACAAGACGTGAAGATATTAAGAGAGTGTTGAGTAGCAGACAGCAGCACTAAGTTGACAGTTGTCAATGTTGTTCACTAGAATTCCATTTCGCATGAAAGAGTGAAATACACGTTTATAGAATGTGGACTTACGAAAAAATAGTAAATCGCTACATCAGCAATATTCCAAATTTACTTTCACCAATTGTGTTTGAACTAAAACTAAATCAATAGCCATGGCAAAAAGGTGAGGTAGAAGAATCATTAGTGTGTCTGTAAATGCTTATCGGTATTTCTTTTGGCTTTTTACGCTGCCAGTGCAAATGCCATGGAGGTTAATTTGTCTTCGACGCGCCCCGTCCAATGAAATTTCAGACCTTGTGCCTACAGGGGAAAGGAAAAATACATATTTATGTAAAATTTTAGGAGAAATTTTACAAAATCATTATAGTGCAGTACAAAAGGATTTTTGTCAATATTAAGTTTGCAATCCTTGGGAGAAGGGGGAGAGATGGGAATGAAATTGTTTACCAGGTGAATAAGATGTCGAGACTGTTATTTATGCAACTTTAAGAAATTTGAAAT
>NC_043010.1:53806591-53864091 GCF_006345805.1 Octopus sinensis | reverse complement strand
TAATTGAAACCAAACGCCACTTCATAAGATTCGTTTATTAAAAAATACAAACCAAAGGTGAGCAGGGCTGTAAAAACATCCACAATATACGATTTAATATGAATGCTATACATGGTTCTACAAAAATTGTAGCTCATAAATTTCATTCATATCTCTCTGTCAAATTCATTAATTACACTTGTTTTGGATATGGAAAATTTCAGTTACATTAATTTTATTTTTGAAGATTTTCATCAAGTCCTCTTTACATTTCCCTCTGTATGAATGTGTCCTAGGAGTGGTGTTTGTAATTTTTTTTAATGTAATGCAAGCGCGCATACGCCTGCATATGCGCGAGCTCTTAGCCAAATATCCACGTATCAAGTCACTCATTTCTTTCTCTTTCACCCTCTATTTGTTTATATTTCCTTTATAAATACAATTTATTGAAATGAACGTTGGGAAAATGTAGGAACCGAATAATTATTCGTGTTGACTTTTGATTTTTCAATAACTGCTGGCTGGAGTTTTTCATAATAATCACGGACTCTAAATAGTTTAAATGTAACCTTTGATTTTCAACCATTTTGATTACATATTGTTACAAAAACGCTGAATTATTCGTTAAAGATGTACATATAACGCAAAAAAGGCCTGTAATGAAAATTTAGCAACATTTATATCAGTTAAAAAGTGAGAAGGATCCTAGAAATTCAAAATCAACATTTAAAGTGAAGAACAACATTCATAAACATAATGTTAACAACAGCCATATTACACACGATCATTTAAAAACACTCGAGAGTTCAAAGATACGGAAGATCAAATTGTAGAATTCATATCGATGCATCTGAAGGCTTTGTGTTCCACTTGAAAAATAGGCAAATTTTTGAATTAAATAGTAATACTGCCTTTCAGAAAACAAAAATTTATTCCATTACATGCTGTGCGTGTGAATAGATTTACGTTTGATAATTTTGCCTGTAGCTTAATATACGTATATCGCTTCACTGACAGAATGTACGTAATTGAACAATGGAAAAATTAGATTCAGTGAGCATTTAGATAGATGTGCAGGAAATCAGCAACCAAATATAAACTTTTTCCTCTATATCGATGTGCAGAAAATTTGACAGAAACAAAATTGTCAATAAAGAATTTTTATTCATTGTAAAATACAAACCAAATTCAAACCATTGCAAAAATGTCTGGCTCACGGGGCGGTTTCCCGGTTTCCTTGGTGTATAGGTTTCCCACCTGGACGAGACGCCGCTCCGTCACAGGTAAGCTGCAAGATGCAGGAGGAACGATTGAGAGAAAGTTGTGGCGAAAGAGTCAGCAGAAGGTCGCCATTACCTTTTGTCGGAGCCGCGTGGAGCTTAGGTATTTCGCTTATAAAAAAAGCACATCGCCCAATCTGAGATTCGAACCCGTGACCCCTCGTCTGCGAGTCCGCTGCTCTAACCACTAGGCCATGTGCCTCCACATTTTTAACATTACATGTATGTAAATGAATATGTGTGTGTGTGTGCGTGAGAGTGTGTGCGCGTGCGTTTGTCTTTCTGCATATTGTCCACCAACACTTGACAACCGTTAGTAGCATTTTACGTCCCAATTACCTAGCGCTTCGACGAAAGAAAACAATAATTATGTATTTGCGTTGTTTTTCCGATGAAATCCATCAAGGCAGCAGCCATCTTGGTTGTAGTCTAATGCCTTATATAAGTAAAAAACAAAAAGTTAACAGTTTTATAATTCACCATACACAAACACCTTAATAAATTGAAATAAACTTTACTGTCCAACATACAAAAACAAAACGAAATCGGGTATTATTTTGTGTCCAACATAAACACCTTAACTAGTAGAAAATAGTTTTGTAAGCGGCTCAGCGCCTCATTATCAAATGGACTAGTGTTGATTGTATGTTAAATATCTTATTGTATGTTATTGCATGTTATTATTAGCAATGGACTATTAAGCCCAATAATTGACGGGCGGTTTTTTTTTGCCTTCTCTCATCAATATCATTCTTCGTTCATCATTCACCTCGTCAATATATATGTCCAGCCTGCAAGCTACTCTTTGTAATGTCTTTATGGCAAATCTTAATGAAATATAGTAGAAAATATTTCTTAGACCTTACGGCTGGAAGCGGATGTTATTATTTGTAATGGACTATCATCAACTCCAATAATTGTAAAAACTGTCGTGAGAGGTTCAATACCTCGTTTAGTTTATTCTGTTGGAAAAAAGAAGAACAATGTTTTAAAGAAGAAGAAAATCGGCGGGCATTTTTTGCCTTCTTTCATCAATACTATGCTTGTTTCATCAGTCACCTCATCAATATATGTCCAGCCCGCAAGCTACTCTTTGTAATGCATTTGTGGCAAATCTTAATGAAATATAGTAGAAATTATTTCTAAGCCCTCTTGGCCAGAAGCGGGTATAGAGACTAAATAGAATCGTAGTATTATAGGAAGAACAACCTTAAGGTTTATGTATTTCAATCAGGGGAGTTTTGAAAGAATTATGCGTGGAGTCGAATGCAAAACTGTGATCGATTAAAGAATTCCTGATGCTATTTAAGATTGTATATTTAAGATCTAAAATTTTACAGTTTTCAAGAGGAAATAAATAATTAAATAAATGAAAGAGAAATAAAATATGGAAATAAAAAAATAATTACATTTTTCAACACCCGCAGGGAGATGCTGTAAACTCAACCACTTGCTTTAAGAATGCTTGCACCATAATTTCTGATATTCGATTTACTTCCTTATAATGCTTGCATCATAATTTCTGATATTCGATTTCCTCGCATTTAGTTCTACTAATAAAACATTATTAAAACCTGGTCAGTAAAAAAAAAAAAAACTTAAATTTAATAAAGACAAAAGTGAAAATTACAAAAAATAATATGAAAAGCAAGAAAAAAACAAATTTATTGAAAGAAAAATATAATATAATACCGTACATATATATATATACATACATATATATTTATGCATATATATATACATACATATATATATACATACATACATGCATATATATATATACATACATATATATATACATACATATATATATACATACATACATATATATATACATACATACATATATATATACATATATATATATACATACATACATATATATATACATACATATATATATACATACATACATATATATATATACATATATATATATATACATACATACATATATATATACATACATATATATACATACATATATACATACATATATAGATACATACATATATACATACATATATATATACATGCACATACAGGCAAAAATTATATGGCAAGTTACAAAATTACAATAAAAGCTGTGAGATTTAATACCATGGCCAGCTAAGAGGAATAAAATGTAATTTGATAGAAGAAAAATGTTTTGCATGGACATAAAAAGAGAAGAAAATCATACGAAATCAATGCTGGAGCTGTTGGTAAAGATTTTATACATTAGATACTAATGGCTAGATTTTCGTGGGAAATAAAAATAAGCTACTTCCCTTAATTTATTAAATGGGAATGGTTTTCAATCAAAGTAATATGCTTTCATTCTGCTTATTACCCCTGTTTGTTACATTAATAGCTTAATCGCTGTAATAATTTTATTTATTTTACGCACAAAGTTGACGTTTTTGTTTTTCGTTTTTAAAATTTATTTTTTGGAAATATTTGATATATTTGTGGAAAGAACAAATATTAGATAGTTTATGAGATTTTGTTTTATAGGAGATGGAACTAATATTTAGCAAATATTTTTTTTTTTATTAATTAATTAGTCATAACGAGTTTTAGTTTTCGAAACGATTCTGTTGAAGTAAATAATGTAAATAAGGAAATTTTAAAATAGAATAGCGGTTTATTTTTATGTGGCACATCGGCGAAATGCTAATAAAAACTTTATTGCAAATGCATAAGAACTGGGACGGCGTAAGATAAACATTTCACTAAGTGCGTGCGAATGTGTAATTAAGTATAGATGCCATGCTGTTAGCTGGCGGTGCAGGTGTAGCAGTGTGGTAAGGAGGTTACTCTCCAACCACATGGTTGCTGGTTCAGTCCCACTGCATGGCATTTTCGTGTCTTTTGCTATAGCTCCAGGCTGTAGATTAAACGATAAGAACATCATATATGTATACACGCATGTGTTTGTGTTTGTCCTACACGACCTCTTCGACAACCGGTGTTTGCTTTTTACGAACTCATAATTCTGTCGTTTAACCAAAAGAGAACGTAAGAATATGTACTAGTCTTAGTACTGGCCAGCACGACCATCGTTTAATAACTGAAAGAAGTAAAAGATGGAAAAATATGCGTTAGAGTATCATATATATATTCACACACACACACACAACCTCATGGTTCCAGGATCAGTCCCACTGCGTAGTACCATGGGCAACTATCTTCTACTATAGCTCCGAGCCAACCAAAGCCTTGTGAGTGGATTTGGTAGACGGAAACTGAAAGAAGCCCGTCGTATATATATATATATATATATATATATATATATATGGCTATGTGTCTGTATTTGTTACCTACCATCACTTGGCAACCGGTGTTGGCGTTTTTACATCACCGTAACTTAGCGGTTAGGCAAAAGCGACCGATAGAATAAGTGCTGGGCTTACAAAGATTAAGTCATGCGATCGATTTGTTCGACTAAAGGCGGTGCTCCAGCATGGTTGTATTCAAATGACTGAAATAAAGATATATATGTATATATATATATATATATATATATATATACACATGCACATTTTGTGTTTGTACATAACTTGTCTCAAAACATAATCATCATACAAACATATACAATATATATATATATATATATTATATATATATATATATATATAATATATATATATATATATATATATATATATATATTTGTGAGTGTATGTGTGTATTGAAATAGACATGTAGCGTGATAGAATCGTTAAATCTGCTTTTCAAACACATGGCCTACCTTATTGCCAATCCGCTTCGTTCTTTTACTTCGGATAGTCAAAGCTTAGGGATTAGAGTATTCAGCTAGTGATCCTAACATCAGGAAATCGATTTCCGGCGACAAGGCACTTTATTTCACGTTACGCTTGTGGCCACAGTGGCCAAAAATGTGCAGTAACGGTATTTTATAATGCCAGTTTCATCGCATTCATTGTCAAGCGTATTTTCCTTCAAAACTGCATTATGAACTAGGTGTCTGTTGACTGCTCGTCGACTGGCACGCTAAATTCGTCAGGCTGTACGGTTGGTTGGATGAAGTGGATCCGTCGTCCTCAAAAGTTATAGTGCCAAATTTTTGTTTCTTCTTAGTGATATATATAATTTATGATAACAATTTTGTAAAAGAAAATACTGTGAAATACATTAAGATGGATCTTTCTTGTAAATGAACTACCCAACTTTGTTACGCTACGCAATTGACGACGTATAATTATCACGTCCAGGATAAAAGTGACTATAGAACCCTCAGCCAATTTCTCTCAAAGACAGTAGTATTACAAGTTCAGTTAAATATATATATATATATATAAGGATAAGATCATTAATTTAAATATCGATCTTATCAAGTGGCCAGCATGAGAATAAAAACCTTCAAAGGTAATTATTATTATTAAAATTATAATTTAGGGTATCTAAAAGATACCACCACGCTGGAAATAACAGCCAATACTTGAGTCTGAAACCACATTAAATGTTCATACAGCACTAGGAGAGAACCTTTAATGTGCTTTCAGAATCAAGATTTGGCTGTTATTGCCAGCGTGGTGGTATTTCTTAGATACCCTAAAATATAATCTCTCTCTCTCTCTCTCTCTCTCTCTCTCTCTATATATAATATATATATATATAGAGAGAGAGAGAGAGAGAGATACACAATATGTCTCTCCCACATACACAGGTAGGTCTTGGTTTTCTAAGTTTTAGCCCGGCCGACAATTTATTATATATACCTGTTATTACTGCCAGATCAAGTATATTTAAATGTTTAATAGATTTCAGTGTTTTGGGATACATTACTATTCTTCATAATTAAAATACTATTCAAGTTAATGATTTGTTGTCGAACTTTATCGACGAGCACTATATACCCTTACAAGTGTCATTGCATTCACTTCGGTAATAAAGTAATAGAAAATTGCAATAGTGTTAACGTAATTAAAACGCTGATGTCACCGAAATGAAAACAAGACGTAATAAATCATTTTTTAAATGTCATACAACATCGTGACAATTACAATAAACAGAAATCGAGACATCATAACATGAGAATAAAATATTCTATAAGACAGAGCCACAGATTAGCCTGGGAAAATCAACGTCATCAGTGGTCTTGCAGTATTTTATACATAAATGAGGTTCAAAATAAGGTATATAGGAGCAGGAGTGGCTGTGTCGTAAGTAGCTTGCTTACCAACTACACAGTTCCGGGTTCAGTCTCACTGCGTGGCACCTTGGTAAAGTGTCTTCTACTATAGCCTCGGGCTGACCAAAGACTTGTGAGTGGATTTGGTAGACGGAAACTGAAAAAGCCTGTCGTATATATATATTATAATAATAAGGGTTTTTTGCAACAAGTTGCTTAACCACATACCGAAAATTTTAGAAATAGCAGCCAAAAGACTACTATTTCCTTTTACTACAAAAATAAATCTCCACAGACGACAATATTTGTAACTCACATATGGCAAAAAAAAGAAGAAAAATAATCAAATCACACAGTCTTCGGTTAATTATGGACGTACGTTTCTGGATTAGAATCATAAGACTCATTTCCTTTATCGACATAATATTCCCTATAAATCTAGAAATGCTAGGAAAACTTACCTCCTATGTTTTCGATCAAGCGACACCGAAAAATATAAAAGCTAATCAGCATATCCACATTTATATAAGACAAGTGAATTCGTATTTCCCTCCAGAATTTGTACCACGTGAGTCACAAAATAGTACTGCCGTAAAAAAGATTCGTAGTTTTCTCGTAGGGGAGTAAAATAGTCATTACAGATATAGGGTGAAATATAATTAATTTAATAAAATTTAATATGTAATGAGTATATATATATATATATATATATATATATATATTTGAGTAGTTGAATGAATTATCTTATTAAGGATAATTCGAAAGATAACCGATACCTGGGTAGCAAATTCACATCAGAATGAACACGGTTGAAGCTACGTCCCTAGGGAATAGACTACGTGTCTTGTGAGGAAATTTGTATGTTTATTTTAAAATGTCAGCTAAAAGTTTTTTGTGCATTTTGATGTCGACATAAGTTCCTTGATTTTCCTGATGAGAAATCTGCATAATGTACTCCTTATTCCTTCGGAATTAGGAATATGCAGCCTTCGAAACATATGTCGAGAATAAAGGATATTTGTTAACTAGTCGTTCAACTCCATTCTTTCATATACTTATATATATATATATATATATATATATATATATATATATATATAATATATATATATATATATATGTGTGTGTGTGTGTGTGTGTGTGTGTGTGTGTGTGTGTGTGTGTGTGTCATATTTGTGCCGAAGCAACGTCTCGTCATTATTCAAAAATCCTTTTTGAAATTTTGAGGGAAATAACGATGGTATCCGTATTAATTTATGTAAATCCTTTCATTTCCACTCATACTTTCCATTCTACTATCCATGTTACTTCAATTCGATCTGTTCTAGATTATGTGAACACCAGCAGTTCTAAGGGGAGATTCCACCGTAATTGGATTAATGAAGACCACGTTTCTCTCATTGTTAGTTTCATGTTGCATTACTCACTTGGTTGTCATAGGATCTTTTTCATCTGAATGACATTAACCAGACATATAAATGTTATCTATTCTAGAATTTATACTGAATAGGTCACGTATATGCTAGAATTCCTTTTTGTGCTGCGGAACAAGAAATGAAATATAAAGTCTCAAAATATCGCAGCAAAATGAATGCTAGTGAAAATGAACTGCAGACATACATCTGCTTTATTACAAATGGAAATAGCAGGAGGCGTTAATAATGCTGGCACCGAAGTTTTACGACCTTACATTTCCCTACGAGTAGAACTATTCTTTGGAAACAGACTATTGTCTGCTATGAGCTGCGGGACAAACGTTGAGCTATCCTAATTAGCCGCTTTGTGTCGCTTAATATATAGTAGGAAGCACTCCGTCGGTTACGACGATGAGGGTTCCGGTTGATCCGAATCAACGGAACAGCCTGCTCGTGAAATTAACGTGTAAGTGGCTGAGCACTCCACAGATATCTCGGGGATATTCAGCGTGACACAGAGAGTGACAAGGCCGGCCCCTTGAAATACAGGTGCAACAGAAACAGGAAGTAAGAGTGAGAGAAAGTTGTGGTGAAAGAGTACAGCAGGGATCACCACCATCCCCTGCCGGAGCCTCGTGGAGATTTAGGTGTTTTCGCTCAATAAACACTCACAACGCCCGGTCTGGGAATCGAAACCGCGATCCTATGACCGCGAGTCCGCTGCCCTAACCACTGGGCCATTGCGCCTCCACGCTTAATATAGTAAATAATGTAATACATATTATGCTCTTTATATCTGTAATGCCCACGTTATTCTGGATAAGGACGTTAAGACTTATTTTACCCCAATTTCTGTGCAGTTCAATAAAATTATGAACGCAAGCACGATATTTAATGCAGCGTGAGAATCAAGAATCAAGGGATTCTTATATTTTCGAGAAGACCCATTGCAATAAATTCCGTAATTACAATACCACCATGCAACGAAGCTAATCTCTGATATGAGTGATTAGAAGAAATATCCAAAATGATTCGTATCGTTAGATGACTACTGATTATATTTTAGAATGTTTAATTAAATGCAAATCGACTATCAAGCTAACAGTTTATATAAAGAATTTCGTCTAACCTTTAAGATGCCTGATTAATTCACCCTACTAAGACTGATGTATAATTAATTAGGAAAATAATCAAAATTACATTAATGATACAATTCGCAAAGGAAGCTAATTAACGTTAATTGAAATATAGGAGTATAATAATGATGTGACTTAAGAATTATATTAATAAAACTCAATGCAAACATTTTGTTAGTTCTCACGCGGTATACTTCTATATCGAAGTAATTATTCACCAGAAATACCATTTGCCAAAACATAGAAGATAGACGGCATGATTAATTAAATTATAATGCATTCCAGTAAAGATAAAAAAGAAAGAACAACTTTACAGTTCTAAGAAAAGTTTGTTTCACACAGAACCAAAATCTTGCACCTAGGTTGACTGCTATATCACTCCTTCGATACTGCAGAGATGTACGAATATGCTTGTAGGACTACATATGGTTGTTGAGCTTGATGGATCCATGCCAAAAAGCCATAGGCCTAGAAATAAATATCCGGTTGGCCTCATAGCTCCATACCCGCGGTTAAACATCAGTCCAGGTTAGAGAAAAATTTAACAAAATCTTTAACATTTCAGACTTATAATAGCAACTAGCAGTATCGCCCGGCGTTGCTCAGGTTTGTAAGGGAAATAACTATAAAGCATTTTTAGAGAGTTATAGCCAAAAAATAGCAAGAAAATGGAAAAAAATTATGGTAAATTTTTTTTGAGAGTAAAAAAGGTGGAGTTGCGTCCCCTAGACAGTTTGCGGTTTGTGTTTCTGATTCTCGACCCCATGTCGAATTTATCGATTTTTTCAGAACTGGGGGAACTTTTCAAAATTTTCGCTGCGTTAGTTTTGAATTATGACATTGGGCTATGTGTGTGTCAAGTTTCATCAGAATCGGTTGAAAGCCGTGGTCAGGGTGAGGGTACAAGCAAACAGACACACAGAAACACGCACAGACAAACTGCCGTTTATATAGAGAGAGATATGTATATCACTGAATAGCATTTTTTATTGAAAATTCTTATCGAACCTGATTAATATTAAAAATAGTGCATCCGATTGATCAGTGACTGCAGGGTACAATTCTTGAAACTTGAAAATACACTATATGTATATCCATCCATCCATCCATCCATACATACATACATACATACATACATACATACATACATACATACATGCATACATACACATATATCTAATATAGGATAACATTTTCAAATAAATTTTATTAGTGGCCCATATGTTAGAAAATAACTTTTAAGGCGAAATTTATAAACAAGGGCAAAAGAAAGAATTCCAATGCCAAATATGACGAGAATAGACTTAAATCGTCAATAACCACAATAACCACTGAGTCTCCCTGAGTACTACTACGCTAAAAATGCACATATGTGTAATATGCTCAGCCACTTGCAAAATTTGTTTCACGTGGAGACACTTCCGTTGAACGTATTTGACTGGAGCGCAAGTCGTCGTACCGACGGAGTGTCAGTTAGTATTTATATTAATAAGACTCCACCGGTTACGACGACGAGGGTCCCAGCTGATACGATCAACGGAACAGCTTGCTCGTGAAATTAACGTGCAAATGGCTGAGCATTCCACAGACACGTGTACCCTTAACGTAGTTCTCGGGGATAATCATCGTGACACAGAGAGTGACAAGGCTGACCCTTTGAAATACAAGTACAACTCATTTTTGCCAGCTGAGTGGACTGGAGCAACGTGAAATAAAGTGTCTTGCTCAAGGACACAACGCGTCGCCGGGAATCGAACTCACAACCTTACGATCATGAGCCGAATGCCCTAACCACTAAGCCACGCGCCCTCACAGTATCTATATATATAGTTATGGAATATTGTGTACAGAACGTAGTAAATAACAGTAAAAAAAAGCTTGTCCACCTTCAGGTTTACCATGTGCTATCCATTAGTGGTATTTATACGTACTTCCATTCTTGCGTTTGGGCCTCTGTCGTGTATGAATAGGTAATGGAAACAATTGGAGTCAACAAAAAGTATTACGGCTGGAAATTTGTCTCTTAACCACTTTAAACTTAGTCAACCACTTCAATTGCTTCCAATCAACGTAGTTCTCCAGGCGTGCAGGTTCTTTATTGTGCAAACGATTCCATGCATTATGAGATCTAGTTGTATTTTCCTAGGTGATATGTAAATATTGTCTCCGCAAGTGCGAATTCTCGGCTTCAAGAACACCATATTTATTGTCTTGGCTGTGAATTTAGTAGTAGTCACTGACAATATCTGGGTATGTTCATGTTGTAGGGCCGTTGGCAAACTGCATTGAATGCGTAGATGTAGTGAGATTGTGATTCTGCTACCGTTAAAGTGGTCGCTGTTTTAAAGGTATTTCCTTGTGAATGAGTATTGGTCTTCCAGCCTAACCATTTCAACAATTTTAGAAAACGCGTTTTGGCCAGCTGTGTATAACAACAGTTGACAGTCTGGTTATAGTAATGAAAATGTACTGTTGAAGGGTCTAGTCGGCTTTCTAAGAAATCGGGCCCCGCACTTTTCTTCTTTTAACCTTGTCAACATATTTCTGTTTACCAAACAGCTAGGACAATTTGCACGTGATCGGATATCAACGGTTGCCAATCGCAGAGAGAGACAAACACAAATACAAAGACATACTCACATAACTCTCTATATCTATCTATCTATCTATCTATCTATCTATCTATCTATCTATCTATCTATCTATCTATCTATCTATCTATCTATCTATCTATCTATTTCTCCCTTAGTTTCAGTAGCACGTTCCCCTTTCTCTCCATCGCTGCCTCTACATATATATATATATATATATATATATATATAATATATATATAGTACGTATAGTATATATATATATATATATATATATATATATATATATATATATATACATATCTTGTAATCTGAGAGAAACAAGGTTCATCAATGTTCGTGCCATGCATTAGCTTACCTCATTCGTCATGTCCACAGTCACCGAACAGGTTCACGGTCTACCACACGTCAGTGGTGTGCATGTGGACGTAGAGCAACGTGAAATGAAATGATTTGCGCAAGAACAAATCGCACCACCCGGTCCATATATATATATATATATATATGGCTTTTGGCAATCCGGCGGCTGGTTTGCCTACTTTTATAGCTGCAGCCGTGGCTGTGTGGTAAAGAAGCTTACCGCCCAAGAACATATTTCCGTGTTCTGTCCTTCTGCGTAGCACCTTGAGCAAGTGTCTTCTACTAAGACCTCCTCGGGCCGACCAAAGCCTTGTCATTGGATTTTGTAGACTGAAAATGTAAGAAGCTCGATATATATATATATCTATATATATATATATAGATATATTATATATATATATATATATATATATCAACTCATAAGGGTGAGAATATTGGATACTAATTTAATAGTAATCCATTTAACACCACAGTGGCTTAGTGCATAAAACCTGGATTAAGATAAATTTATACATAAATATAAAGAGTAACCACTATGTGGTCGACTCTAGCACTAAAAGATAGCTAGGTTTCATGTTCAGCCACAAAGAATTGTTTCCGATGAAAGTTAGCACGACTACTAAGCGCAAACGAACAGGGCAAAATAAAAATAACAAAAATGCAGATTAGTTCAGGACAATTGTTTCGCTATTAATAAATTATGTAATGTTACTCACATACATATCTGTAGCTCTTCACCAACCCGTCCAGCGAATGCAATCGACTGAACCGCACGTGTGTTTATCGTTATGGTAAAATCTATGTGCGGTTGAGTAAATTGTGTTCTGGACGGGTTCGGCTGAAGAACTACAGATATGTTATGTGAGTAAAATTACATAATTTATTAATAGCGAAACAATTGTCCTGAACTAATCTCATTTTTTGTTTTTTTATTTTATTTGCCCTTTCGTTTGCGCTAGTAGTCGTGCTAACTTTCATCGGAAGCAATTCTTTGTGGCTGAACCCTAGCGGATCTATTTTAGTGCTATATTCGACCACATAGTGTTACTCTCTTACTTTATATATATATATATATATATTATATTATATATATATATACATATATATATATATATATATATATACATATATATATACATATACATATATATTATGTGTGTGTGTGTGTTTGTATGTATGTATGTATGTATGTATGTATGTATGTATGTAATGTATGTATGTTTTTTGTTATATATGTTTTGTGCCTTTGTTGTGTCCGCCTACCATCGTTTGACAACGTAGCAGTTCGGCAAAAAATACCGATAGATTATGTATACTACGGTTACAAAGTATAAGTCCTGATGTCGATTTGTTCGATTAATACATACATACATACATACATACATATATATATATAATATATATATATATATCTATATATATATATATATATATTTGAGAAGCTTACTTCCATTGTTACCGAATAAAATCCGTCCACAAGCTTTTTATCCTTCTACGTCTGTAGTAGAAGAAACTTTCCCAAGGAACTTTCCATGCAGAGGGAGCGAACCCGAACGCATTCGGCTGAGAAGCAAAATTCTTAACGCAAATCCAACGCCTACGTACATACACTTTTACATTTCTATGCTGCATATATAAGAAAATATGATTTTATACCATTTGCCTAAGTACAAGTGTGTCAGTGTATGTCTTTCTGAAGGAGATAATATATACTTCAGCGTAGGACTTCCCGTATAATATCAGCATTTTCGAAAGCTTAACAGAAAAAGTCAGACACAATGGTATGAATAATGTAGTGCGTTGAAGCTATTCTTGGTACATTCGTTATCTCAAGCGTAAGAGTGCGAGGAAGTGGAATCTTGGAAATGATCATAAATGTGGGTTGAAAGTAAAACATCACCTTTGCCACTCGTGGTATATCATTTGCTCTATAACTACTAAAGACAGCACCAGATAGAAATGCTTCACCTTTACAAATTGTTATATATATATATATATGAACGTAGGCTGAAACAGTTACAGATCTGGCCATGGATATACACACCTATATACGTACAGAGGCATACGTACATATATAAGCAAATAGAGACTTACATGAATATAAATACACACATGAATATATACGTAGATATGTTTACATGTATATATGTATATATGCACGTATCTTTTTTATATGAATATAAATATAATAGATATTATATATTATATATATATACATATAATACACACACACATATATATTGTATATAAATATATATATATAGATAGATAGATAGATAGATAGATAGATAGATAGATAAATAGATATAGGTAGATATATAGATATATAGATAGATAATTAGATAGATAGATAGATACATAGATAGATACATTGATAGATAGATAGATAGATAGATAGATAGATAGATAGATAGATAGATAGGTACATAGATAGATACATTGATAGATAGATAGATATAGATAGATAAATACATACATACATACATACATACATAGTTAGATAGATAGATAGATAGATAGATAGATAGATAGATAGATAGATAGATAGATAGATAGATGATAGATAGATATGTTTTTTATTATGGCCACACAGGGCTAAACACAGAAAATAATCGAAATACATAGATATGTATGTGTATGGGTATATTTTGTAAAGAAACTACTCTTACATGTATTTGTATACGCAAATATATATATGTATAGGTATGTATGTATGCAGTGTGTGGTGTGTGTGTGTGTATGTGTGTGTGTGTATGTGCGTGCTTGTCTTTACATGGCCTATTAAACTTCACCTGCTAGACAAACCTCCATACAACGTCAGGCACAGATTTGTTTCCTTGCCTACGGCATTTTTCTATTATAGATATTTGCACAATGTCTATTTTGGTTTATGAATGGACAGCTTTTAGGATGTATAGTTTCTATCGTTTTCCCTTCTTTCTGTTTTTTTACTTGCTTTCGTCACTGATTTGCGGTCAGTCTGGGGCTTATTCTTGTTTTACATGCGCATTAGATCTGTTTTTATTTTGTTATATATCCTATTTTTTTTTTAGGCGGAGCGCTGACAGAATCATTTGCTCACTGGGCAAAGATGCCTAGTGACATTTCATTCTTCTTTATAACCAGAGTTCAAATTCCTCCGAGGCCGACCTTGCTTTTCATCCATTCGGGATCGAGCAAAAAATAATTCAGTTAACAACTCATTCGAAACAGCTGGCCTTGTGCAAATATTTGAAACGTAATTTCCTCTTTATTTCATGCATATTTTCCCACAATCCGAATTACACTTTGCGTTCACAATTTTTTATAAATTCAGTGTGATTAGTAGTATGTATCTATGTAACCCTGTAGTTACGAGATCATATGCAAAACCATATCAGAGTCGTGATTAGCTTGGAGTTACCCTTTAATTACCATTATTCACTGGTCTGTTCTGACCCAGAATGCTAATACTCCCTACAGTTTAAATATATTTCGCTGGGATAGAAAAGGCTCATTTTATTTCTGTCTAGCCGTGGAGAAGGCAGCTTTTTCTAGGAGAAAGATACTTCGGACAACATTTGCACGTAAATTAGTCCATGTCGTCTTCGAAGGTTTTCACTGGAACGATCTTCGCAAAATATTTTATCTCAGACTAAATACGTAGCATCGTGCCTGTAAATAATCTATATACGTTAAGTATGATACATAAATGTATATTTTGAAGAAATATTGCTCCAATTGCGAACAGCGAAATTTTTTGCAGTCAGAGGCTTATTCGCAATGTCAGTTAACGTAATTACGGTTTTCAATATCGGAGATGGTAGATCCCATCTAGTTTGTGTCTACGAGTACACGACTTTCTCAAGGCCCGGAATAGTGAAGATGCATCTGGTGTTCAGCTAATTGCTGGTGGTGGGGAAACTTTTCGTCACTCCTGAGGGAAAACGTTTGTTTTAACACACCAGTAAATAAACTGGTGAAATAAAAACAACGACATGCAACGTATCTCATGTTTCTGTGAAATGTGAGAGTTATCTGTAATCGGTCATGGTAGTCTAATTTTAGAAGACCATTATAAATTATTAAGTATAATAAATGCGAAGAAAAACTGTTATTATCGCGGTTAGACATATTCATTGACTAACCTCAACAGCATTAATGAACAAACTTTTTTCTGTGCAGAACATAACAACGGATCTGTCTGCATCAACTTTTTTTTACATCTCTTTCTATATCTAAAAGTGATGGACTGTTTACGAGGGACAGATTTTAGCGCAAGGCCTGACACGCGTCAGTGCAGTATTCCTGGCAACCTGAAGACTTTCCCAGTTGTTCAGAATGGCAGAAACTATAACGTTATCAGCATTACGAGACTTCATGTAAATAGCCCGAATAATATACGGTGATTGTGATTGCTGTAGGAACGAAGGTTTAGATTTAGAGTAGATTATTATTTAATGCATTTTCCTGAACTAAATTCAAGTATTCTTTGAGGATATAAAACAATAACTTTTTGATTACCGAGTGGATAGCATTTCTCGCCGTGCAATATATGTAAATAAATATATGGGATAATAAATATTATCCATATTCAAATTTATGTATAATTCAATTTTGATGTTTTCAAACAGCCTCATGGCTTTTTTCGTTATTTGTTCAGAATACAAGAAAAATACAAACATGCATACGCACGCACAAATGTGTTTAAATATATGCATATATACATACAATATTTATACGCATGTATATGCATGTGTGAACATATGCATATAATTATACATAGATATATATACATATATATATACATATATATATATGCACACATACATGTATAAGTGCTTGTGTTATATGTACGTATGTATGTACGTATGAAAGTATATGCATATACAGAAATATATAAGAGGTAAATTTCATATCTCCTTAGAAATCTGAGAGGGGGAATCATGCTTGCGAATGTGTTGAGACAATTTTGGGGAATATCCATGCAATATAAAATAAGCGAAAAAAATAGCAGTAAAAATCTCTTCACGTATATATTAAATATAAATGTGAATACTATTTTAAATTTCAAAAAGAAAACGCGTTTTGAATTTCCAAATACATACGTAAGAATTAAGACAAACGTTAAGAAAATATATATATGTAACGCTAGAAGCTAGAATAAGTATATATATATATATATAATATATATATATATATATATATATATACATACATACATACATACATACATATATATATATATATATACATACATACATACATATATATATATATAATATATATATATATATACATACATAACATACATACATATAATATATATATATATATATATAATTATCTATATATATAATTATCTATATATATATCGTATATGCATATCGTATATTACATCCGATAACACATAGTTTGTCACATGGCTATAAATACAATAAATAAATCACGAAGGAAAAAACATTAAAAAACTTGAAAATAATTTTAAGCTGGCAATATAACTATGCAAACGATAAATCATATGATAGTAAAGTAAGAAATAAAATATTTTGCATTAATATTAAAAATGAAACGTATGAAATAAGATATCTATATACGTGTGTGTGTGTGTATGTGTGTGTGTGTGGTGTGTGTGTGTGTGTGTGCGTGTGTGTGTGTGTGTGCGCGTGTGTGTGTGTGTGTACATATACACACTGAATGCGAGAGAGAATGTATATCGTGTGGAATTTTATTTGTGTATACATCAAGTTTTCCCATTTCAAATACTAAAAATAATAATTATGATATTAAAAATAATCGTAATAATAATGACATTAATAGTGATGATGATGTGATGATGATAATAATTAATAATATAATAATAATAATAATAATAATAATAATAATAATAATAATAATAATAATGATAATAATAATAACAATAATAATAATAATAATGATAATAATAATAATAATGATGATAATAATAATAATAATAATAAAATAATAATAATATAATAATAATAATAATAATAATAATAATAATAATAATAATAATATCCTTAACTGGACACTAAATTAACTGACCAAAATAGATAGGAAAACAAGAAAAATAATGACAGGATCTAGGATGCATCACCCAAAATCTGACATAGAAAGACTATATATACAACGTATAGAAGGTGGTAGAGGCCTTATACAGCTGGAAAAACTACTATAAAATAACCATCATAGGACTACAAAAATACCTACTCAGAAGGAAAGAAAACTGATACAAATAGCGGCAAAACACGAGCAAAACAAAAAGTTGTTCTCAGTATTTAAGGAAGCTGACAAATACAAACAAGAAATCATACCACCTAACAAATATGAAGAAGAAGAAGAAGAAGAAGAAGAAGAAGAAGGAGAAGAGAAGAAGAGAAGAAGAAGAGAAGAAGAGAAGAAGAAGAAGAGAAGGAAGAAGAAGAAGAAGAAGAAGAAGAAGAAGGAGAAGAAGAGAAGAAGAAGAATGATGATGATGATGATTGATGATGATGAAGAAGAAGAGAAGAAGAAGAAGAAGAAGAAGAAGAAGAAGAAGAAGAAGAAGAAGGTGATGATGATGATGATGAAGAAGAAGGAAGAGAAAAAAGAAAAAGAAACAAACAAAAGCTATAAAACAAATGAAAATCCAAACTAAAACAGCAAAGAACCATGATAAAAATAATAAAAACGATGGCAAGAAAAGCCTCTTCATGGTAAATACTGGACTAAACTAAATGCGAAAGAAATAGACAAAGAAACATCCCAGCAATGGTTGAGAAGCTCAGGACTCTAAGCAGAGACAGAGGGATTTTTAATTGCAGCACAAGACAAAAGCCTCCCCACCAGAAAATTACCAAAAACATGTAATGAAAAGAAATATAACAAGTAACTGCAGAATATGTGGAGATGGACAAGAAAACAATAAATCATATTAGCTCTGGCTGCCCAGTCCTGGCTAAGAAGGGATATATTCACAGACATGACAGAGTTGGGACCTACATACACTGGAAGCTATGCCAGCATTATGGAATAACAACAGAAACATGAATGTATAGGCACACACCAGAAAAGGTCACTGAAAACGAGAAAGCAACCATACTCTGGAATATGCCGCTATACACAGATAGAGAAATTAAGGCCAACAGACCAGATATAGTTGTCAGAGATCACGAAGAAAAAAATGCTTTCTAATTGATGTATCAACACCAGCAGATGACAACGTGTCTCTAAAAGAAATGGAGAAACTTTCAAAATACAAAGACCTGGAAATAGAGGTAACCAGAATGTGGAATCTAAAATCAGAAACAATTCCTATCATAGTAGGTGCATTAGGCATGATAAAAAATATTCAGACAAATACGTAACAAAAACACCAGGATTTTCAAACACATATAACAAACCAAAAATTGCACTACTAGGCACTGCACACATCCTACGCAGAACACTTTCCACACAATAACCATCAGAGCATCACAACAAATCACAGCACATACCCAAGGCACACAGAGCTGCGCTCGGTAGTGAAGTGAAAGCACGCTATAAAAATAAAACTACAGAATAATAATAATAATAATAATAATAATAATAATAATAATAATAATAATAATAATAATAATAATGATAGTAATAATATTACAAGTAACTGCAGAATATGTGGAGATGGACAAGAAACAATAAATCATATTATCTCTAGCTGCCCAGTCCTGGCTAAGAAGGAATATATCACAGACATGACAGAGTTGGAACCTACATACATTGGAAGCTATGCCAACATTATGGAATAACAACAGAAAAAAGATGGTATAGGCCACACACCAGAAAAGGTCACAGAAAACGAGAAAACAACCATACTCTGGAATATGCCGCCTTACACAGATAGAGAAATTAAGGCCAACAGTCCAGATATAGTTGTCAGAGTAATGAAGAAAAAAAAAAATGCTTTCTAATTGATGTATCAATACCGGCAGATGACAACGTGTCTCTAAAAGAAATAAGGAGAGAAACTCTCAAATACAAAGACCTGGAAATAGAGGAACTAGATGTGGACCTGAAAACAGAAACAATTCCTATCATAGTAGGCGCATTAGGCATGATAAAAAATATTCAGACAAATACATAACAAAAACACCAGGACTTACAAACACATATAACATACAGAAAATTGCACTACTAGGCACTGCACACATCCCTACGCAGAACACTTTCCATACAATACCATCAGAGCATCACAACAAATCACAGCACATACCAAGGCACACAGAGCTGCGCTCGGTAGTGAAGTGAAAGCACGCTATAAAAATAAAACTACTGAATAATAATAATAATAATAATGACTAATAAATCTTTGACACATGCAGCAGAAATATATGTAATATAGTATATCTATGTAGGTATGCATGCATGCAAGAATGATGTATGTATGCATGTATGTATTTGTGTATGTATGTATGTATATTTCCAAGCGTATGAAGACATTGTTGGAGAATGAAATGCTGACAGTTGGTGAGAGCAAGAACTAATACGAATGTAGAATAAACGTCTTATAAGAGGTTTTAAGAGATGACTGTCGTAATATGTCAAATCACAATTAAACAAAAATAAGGATTAATGTACACTTACATTGTAATCAATATTTCGGGGTTATGACCCCATTTTCAAGAAATTGACGAATGTTGGCGATGTGAGTGTATATATGTGGGCGAGTTTTGTTCTGTGTGTTTGTGCATGTACGTTGATTTTGATTAAGTGTAATTGCAAAATGTGACACAGTAATTAGTATTGTTTACTGCTTTCATGACAATACCACAAATATAAATATACTTACAGAAGTCTAACCGTATATCAATATATATATATATATGTGTGTGTGTGTGTGTGTGTGCGTGTGCGTGTGCGCGTGTGTGTGTGTGTATAGGGGTGAATTCATAAAAAACAAAAGACGAAGACAGGTAGTGAAGACAACAACCAAATGTATTCGTTTAACGCTTGGGAAGTGAAAAACTCTTTAACGTTTTGCGAGCCGTGTGAATGTAATTATGTGTGTGTTTGCGTAGCGAAAGATGTATTTATACATATAGATAGATAGATAGATAGATAGATAGATAGATAGATAGATAGATAGATAGATAGATAGAAAGATAGATGGATAGATAGATAGATAGATAGACAGACAGACAGACAGATAGATAGATAGATAGATAGATAGATAGATAGATAGATAGATAGATAGATAGATAGACAGATAGATAGATAGATTGATAGACAGACAGACAGGCAGACCAATAAACAAGTAGATATAAATGAAATAAGGGCAATATTGGAATGCTTGCTTACAGCACGAACTATACTGACAACCCGAAAGTCCAGATTTTGTGTCTTCCTAAAAGATTTTTCCTTTCTTTTTTTTTCACTCTCTCTCTCCTAATTCTTCACGTCTAAGCCGTTTCAGGATTGTTTAGTTTTGGGAAATAGCTAACAAATATTTTTCTCTTTTATTTGTATCAAGTGCCTCATTTTTATGAGATAATGAAGTCTCTATTAAGTTGCAAGTATTGATACCGCAGAATTGGTTGTTCTACAATATGCGGAGCTAAGTAACACGAATATCGACATTTAAACAATGTTGGTAGAATAATACACACAGTGGCTGTGGGGTAAGTAGCTTGCTTTTGAACCACATGGTTCTGGGTTCAGTCCCACTGCGTGGCACCTTGAGCAAGTTTCTTCTACTATAGCCTCGGGCCGACCAAAGCCTTGTGAGTGGATTTGGTAGACGAAACTGAAAGAACGTCGTATATATGTATATGCATATGTGTGTGTGTGTGTGTGTGTATGTTTGTGTGTCTGTGTTTATAACCCACCCCAACATCGCTTGACAACCGATGCTGGTATGTTTACGTCCCAGTAACCTAACGATTTGGCAAAAGAGACCGATAGAATAAGTACTAAGCTTACAAAGTCCTGGGGTCAATTTGCTCGACTAAAGGCGACGCTCCAGCATGGCCACTGTCACATGACTGAAACAAGTAAAAGAGTAAAAGAGTACCAAAAGCAGTTAGCTTAAAGCCGATGGAAATATCAAGACTGAAGCTCGTGAAGAAGAATATTTTGTTGTATTTTTTAGATGCAGTACCTGTTTTGTAGTTGATACTTTTTCTGCGAAAGTTCTTCAGAAAGTGAATTACTTTAAAATTCCTACGTCTAACTTGTAAGATGAGTTCTAGCAATGAATATTTCTCTGTCTATGGGAGTTACTAATCTACGTTGATGTAGATATTGGATTATATTAAGGATTATAATAGACTTTGCGCATTAACGACTAACGACGGAATACCCGGCTTATGGATATGCTAGACTATCCCAGAAACAGGTGTAAGACTCCAAATTCACCATACCCTAATTAAATTATTTTAAATGACTTGAGATATTCGTTCTACATTGCTTTTCATTGTCCTTTTCCTCTATCCTCTAACACACACACACACACACATATATATATATACATATATATACTATATATATATATATATGTTGTATGTCTTGTACTCTGTCTTTTCGTTGTTTGAAAAAAGTTCGTTTGCATATTTTTGTTTGTGTTTTCGTTTCTCATTGTGTTCAACGTGTTTTTTTATGTCCTGTACCCATATATGCATGTATATATATACATATGGATGTAGGTATGTACATATATGTATGTCTCTATGCATATAGTTATTATTTATATTATTATATGTATATAAGAATATATATATATTATATAATATATATAATATATTATAACATACATATATCTTATGTGAATGTGGCATATATATATACATACATATACATATATATATATATACATATCTTATATGTGTATATAAATATATGTATATATTTACACATACAAATACATGTATATATATATATGTGTGTTTGTGTGTGTGTGGGTGTAGGCATATATATTATATATAATATATATTAAAAAAACAAGTAAAAAATAGAAATGCTAAAATAATTTTTATAGTAACATTTCAGTACCGGTTTCGGTCATTTTGAGACTTTTCAACTGTAACGATTAAATAATTAAATTTAGAAAAATTAGAAGAAAAGTTTTTTTTAAAGAATATTTCTATAGTAGTGTTCAGATTTAAGTGGCATTCTGCCTTTCTCTACTCCCTTGTTTGCACTTGTGTGTTCGAGGTAGTTGTGAGCTCTTGGTAGGTAGTAGAGAGAAGGCTGGTGAGGAAAGGGGGGTGGGAGAATCTGGAGTGCCCTGATTGTCGTATTTTGAATGGTCAGTGGCGGCTGGCAGTCTCAGTTCAATTCAGGAGAATTTTATATTGACAGGCTTCTTTATAATTAGCGTAGGTGTTTATCTAAAAACATTAGTGACAAACTTAAGGGGTAGGGGTGGAGAAGAAGAAGAAGAAGAAGAAAAGAGAAGGAGAAGAAGGAGAGGAGAAGATTACGATGATGGTGATGGTGGTGATGATTATGACGACGATGATGATGATAACGATGATGATGAAGAGAAAGAAGAAAGAAGGAGGAGAAGGAGAAGATGGTGGTGATGATGGTGGCGATGAATGATGATGCCGATGATGATGATACGATGATGATGAATAAGAAGAGGAAGAAGAAGAAGAAGAAAAAACAGAGAAGGAGAATATGAATGTAAAATAGCTATGAAGGGGCTGATTAGTAGGATTCTATTGAGTGTAGTATTTTGTGTGTATATATTTTTTTCTTTTATTCTAAAGTTGAGGTATATTAATTGTTTGTCGTAGACCCGTAAGAAGTGGCTTGTATTTTGTAATAAAAGATTTTCTTTACTTATTCGTTGTCTCGAGGTTGTATCGTCCCTAAATGGTAGAGGGGGAAAATTCTGAAGTTTGGTGTTTTTTTGTTGGCGCAAGTATCTATGTGTTGGCTAAAAGCTATTTTTCTGTTTTGGGGAATTTTTATCTGGGATCTGTGCAGGGCCATTCGTTTACGCAAACCATTTTTTGTTTGGCCTATGTACTGCTCTTGACACCGGAGCAGGTTAGTGAGTATATTAGGTTCTCCGAAGCACATGTGAAGTTGCTTTTCACTGTAAAACGTTGTCCCTGTTTGAAGGAGAACTCAGAACCCTCGATTAGATAGTCGCATATCCCGCAATGGGTCTTCCACATTTTTTTACTGTCGGCTTCTGTGTTGAAGAGTGAATTCGGGCTTGTGTAAGGAGACTTTTCATGGATCTAGGCTGTCCTTTTGCTTTTTATGATCGTGTGTGTTTGGAGGATTGTGTTCATTCTGTGGTCTTTTTTAGGAGGGGTATGTTGTGGAGGATGGTGTCGAAGGCTTCGTTATTGAGAGGGTTGTGTGTGGAGATGTATGGTAAGGCTTTTGGTTGTAAGTTTTTCTTTGATTTGGGATGTCTCATTCCTTGATGTTAAGTTGAAGGGCACGTTGAATGCATTTGTCAATAGTGAAGGTGGATAGTTCCTGGTGATTAGGGTATCTTTTAGTTCTTGTAGTCGTGTGTCTCTGGTGTTTGCGTTAGAGACTATAGTGCATATCCTTTTTGCTAGATTGAAGGGGATATTCTCCTGGTGTGTCTGGGGTGGCATGAATTGAATGGAAGATATTGCTTAGAGTCTGTAGGCTTATAGTATATGTCTGTTTCTATTATTATTAGCTTTCTTAATGAGGATATCGAGGAAGGGGAGTTGTTGTTGGCTATATTCCATCGTGAATTGGATGTTTACGTCCAGTCCGTTTAAAATTTTCTGGAATTCTATGAGTTTTTCTATATTTTTATGCCAAAGGATGAAACAGTCATCTAGATACTCTTTCAGTTGTTTTCTATGTAGATGGAGAAAGGGCTGCCATATCTTTCTAGAACCTTACGATACAGACTGATCTCTAGGTATCCTATGACTAGGTTGCAAAGGAGGGGGCCATTCGTGTACCCATCGCAGTCCCCCGATTTTTGTCGGTAGAAGTTGTCATTGAAGGCGAAGAATTATTTTCCAGGATGAATTTAACCCCTTCTATCACAATTCTTTTTTGATGCGGTGTGGTAGTTCGTTGGCGTGATTCTCTAGCCAGAATTGGATTGCCTCTAGTCCTAGGTTGTGGGGGATATTGGAGTAGAGGTTGACTACATCGAAGGATACCAGTATGGTGTTTTTGTTTATAGTATTCGGTAGGTGATTGAGCATATCTAAGTCGTCCCTTATATAGCTTTTGACATGTTTGAGGAGTGGTTTTAACAGGGTGTCTAAAAAGTTACTGAGGCGGTGGGTTTCGCATGCGGGACCTGCTATTATGGGTCTCAATTTGAGGTCATTAGGATTAGGGACTTTAATTATTTTGTCTGTAGCTATCTTGCATGCGTTGCTTATTTTTCACTTTTGTGGATCTTAGGTATCCGTAGAATTGGCTAGTTTTACTTGTGAAATTGGTCATAAATCATATTCTTTGTCGGTTAGCCCTGCTTTGTATGGGTTTAATATGGATTTTAGTTCCCTCATTATTTTTTGTTGACTGTAGTTTTGTGCCTTTTCATAGTATGTTGTGTCTTCCAGCATAGAAAGTACCAAAGTTATGTAAAAATGTCGTATCCATTAAGACAACAGCACTCCCTTATCGGCTCTTTGATTGTTATTGTTTTATCTAGTTTTATTTTGTTCAACTCAGCCCATTCTTTTTGGCTGAAGTTTGGTTTGTGTTTTTGTTTGTGCATATGTTGATATGGGTAATTTGATATGTGGTCACAGAAATCATCAGTGTTTTATTCTTACCTTTCGAGGGGGTGTAGTTACTCCTATTTCTGGCTAACGATTCGTCCTCGTTGTATTTATCGTATAGCTCCTCAGTAAGTCTTAATTTTCTCTGCAGAAATTCTGCGATGTCTTCTTTCATTTCATTGTAGTTGGGGTGTGTGTGGGGTGGGTGTAAACTTGAGTCCTTTGGAAAGTATGTTTATTTGGTTTGCTGTTAGTTCCTGTGAGTTAGATTAATAAATTTTATTACTTTTGGTTCCCTCCTGCTTGTTTGGTGCTATCTTGTGTCTCTGTGTTTGCGTATTGGGTCTAAAAATGAATGCGGTGGTTGGGACGGTAGCTAGTATATAGTTGTTCTTTGTTGATTAGGGTCTCCTGTTGTTTTTATGGTTGTGTGTTCTTGAGCAGTATTGAGGAGGCCTCCCGATATCCATATTCGGGTGTGGTGTTCTATATATATATATATATACCTATATATATACATACATATCATACATACGTAACTACACTCACTCACAGTTATATATACCAACAGTCTTGCTATATATACTTTATAACTTGACTTATAACATCTCAGAGCGTGTAAAAACAATTAAAACATTGATTTGTGTATGAAAGAACATTCAATGAATAAACACGAAAGCGAGAAGTAAACAGAAATGTCAAATTTTTTTCTAAACAGACGATGAAAAAAATCTAGTTTTCTAAATGAGAGATGAGACTACAGGCTATAAATCTGTCAAACTGTCAAAAATAAGATATACATTTTATACATCCTTAGTGTACGACGTGTGTAATATCTTTCATGCATACATATATAGTATATATGTGTGTGTTATGTATATGTATATATATATATATATATATATATATATATATTATATATATATATACATATATATATATATATATATATATATATACATACACACATATACATATAAGTGTGCCCATTTGTGTGTACATATGCATATTATATGTATATATTATATATATAATCATATATATATATATACGCACGCACACACACACACACACACACATATATATATTATATTAATATATATATATATATATATATAAGTTTCGTTTATTCTTCTATGTGTTGTATCCATGCGGCTGCCGTCATTCTGGAGCACCACCGTCGTTTCATACTTTTACATACGATTCATCTTTGGCTGATTTTCATATCACTTCACCTGCATGTACTTTTCCCTTGGTTTTTGGCCCACTTAATGCATGGGGGAGTGTGACATCCTTGCTTCATGACGGGCAGATGGTTTACCTGTTATTTATCAAGGACATCCACGTTTAACTTATGTAAGTATGTGAATTTTTGTACCAGGACATTGAGGACTTGTGTGTCTTTCAAGCCTAAGTTATTGCAGTACATGGTACTGAACGAAGGGGAGACTACGGTACACATGTCATATAAAAAGTCATTTATATCTACAAAGAAATATTTATGCGCATATATATCTATGTGTGAATATATGCATTCTTCTATTGATTTCACTTGATTCAGTCATCTGACTGCGGCCATGGTGGAGCACCGCCTTTAGTCGAGCAAATCGACGCCAGGACTTATTCTTTGGAAGCCTAGTACTTATTCTATTGGTCTATTTTGACGAACCGCTAACTTACGGGTACGTAATCACACCAGCATCGGTTGTCAAGCGTTGTTTTGGGGACAAACACAGAAATACAAACATACACACACATACCTATATATATATATATATATATATATATATTGTATATGTATATATATATATAAATATATATATATTTAAATACACACACACACACACACACACACACGAAAGGCTTCTTTCAGATTCCGTCTGCCAAATCTAGTCACAAGGCTTTGGTCAGCGTGAGGCTTTAGTAGAAGACACTTGCCCAAGTTTCCATACAGTGGGACTGAACCTGGAACCATGTGGTTGGTAAGCAAGCTACTTACCACACAGCCATTCATAGGTATTTATGAATACGTACATATACGTACATTAATATATATACATGTACATACACGTACATGTATATATTTGCTTATGTGTGTATAAATGTATATGTCTGTGTGTCTCTGCGCATGCGTGCCAGTACGTGTGTGTGAGAGAGACATGCGTGTTCGTATATTCGTGTGTACGTGTGTTCGTATATTCCTTAGCATCGCATAAATTGATGAATTATAAGCTTGAAAGTATAATTCTATAGTAGATTCAGACAGCTACGTAGTTTTGAATCCCAGAAGAAAAGCATACAGGGAAAAATGTCACAGTAAATTTCCGGCATTAAAAATGTCACTTGTAAAAATTCCACAGTTACAATGTCACACTAATAATGCTGCAGGTTCATATCCTACAGAAAAAATGCTACAGGTAAAACTGCCATATTTTAAAAAGTGTACGTCGTATGGTAAAACTACTTAAGTATAGCAAGTCTGTGTTTGTATTTTAAGCACTGCTGTTCGACATTAATCAAATAAAATATCAGTCATTCTTTTCGGACTGGTTAATAACACTTTCTACTATTTTCGCGACTCAGCATTTATTATGATCGTCATGCAGTCCACCAAAATAAAATTTTGATTTTTGCTTGTAACATTTTTACGTGTAGTATTTTTCCGGTCTCTGATATCTTGCATATTTCTTAAGACAGCGTGGAACATGATACATATTTGGATATTCTGCACGAAGGAAATACTAATGTCGTGTATTGCCTCCTTATTAATATATAACAAATTAAAAACCGCCAGTCACATTGCATGCACGAGTCTTATATGAACATGTCCGATTTTATATGATATATAATATATATATATACTATATATATATATATATATATATATATATTTTCTTTCTACTCTAGGCACACAAGACCCACAATTTGCGGGGAGGGGCCAGTCGATTACATTGATCGCAGTGGGCAACTGCTGCTTAATTTATCGAACCCGAAAGGATGAAAAGTTAAGTCGATCTTGCCGGAGTTTGAACTAAGAAAGTAAAGAAAGAGGAAATACCTATTTCTCCACAAGGGGCTAAATACAGAGACGACGAACACGGACGGACAAACGGATTAAGTCGATTATATCGACCCCAGTGCGTAACTGGTACTTATCGACCCCGAAAGGATGGATGGTAAAGTCGACCTCGTCAGGAACTTGAACTCAGAACGTAATGGCAGACGAAATACCACTAAGCATCGGGCCCGGCGTGCTAACGTTTCTGCCAGCTCGCCGCCTTTTTAGATATTAATATATTCTTTTCTATTGCATTCTAGGCACAAGCCCGAAATTTTGTGGGTAGGGGCTTGTCTATTATATCGACCCCAGTACAGAACTGGCACTTAATTAATCGACCTCCAAAGGATGAAAGGCAATATCTACCACCACGTCATTTGAACCCACAACCTATAGACAGACGAAATACTGCTAAGTATTTCGCCCGTCGTGCTAACGTTTCTGCCAGCACAAACCCAGTTTTATTGTCTCCACTTAAGTAATGTCCGTAATTCATAAGTGTGATCGTCATAGAAAATATGCTTTTGAAATATAACCCCAAATGTAATTGGTAGAACTATATACATGTTCCATCTCATGCGGACGTCTCGGGTATAATTCTTCAGATTATATTTTACTCTGACGATCACACTGATGAATTGCGGACATTTACTTAAGTATTACGTAAGTGGTAACAATGAAACCAGGTTTCTGATTAATCATTGTTTTGTATCTTTTCATTTGCCTTGCTCATTTATATTCTGGCGTTTGCTGAATTTTCTTGAGAACGATCGTTTGTTAGTGGTCAGACGATATAGGGTCTACCTCTAGCACAATGGATGTCCACTTAGTGGTCATCCTTCTTATATGTGTGTAGTAATATATATATATATATGTGTGTGTGTGTGTGTGTATGTGTGTGTATGTAGTATATATATATATATCGACATTCTTCCTATCTAGACTCTTTGTTTCCCTATATCTATACCTTTTCACATTTCTAACTCGGATGTTGAGCGCACACCGCCAAACTCCACTTCCCACCCTTCCAATTTTCAGTTCCCCCCGCCCGCCCCTACGTGGTCACCTTTAGCACACACCTTTAACTTTACACTTTCAATAACCTTTATTTTTTCCTTCATCTCATGTTAAGTTTTACCCGATTATATTTTTATTTTACTTTATCCTATTCTATTTTTATTTTTAATTCCTATAGGTCTTATAATTTTTATATTTTACTTCTAACTCTTATATTGTATTTCTTATTTTATACTGTATTTCTTACTTTTATTTCTAAGTTTTATTCTTACCATCATTCTTACTCCTATTTTTACCCCTAACTTATCGCTTTATATCTCTATTTACGTCTATTTTTTGCTTATCCCTTATTTACTCACATATGGATCTACTTTATGATTATACGTGCGTCCGTGTACGTGTGTATACATATACATATGTGTACGTATGTACGAGTAAACATCTACGTCTGGATGTGCATACCCCATTTTTTTAAATAATTTTCTTTAATATTTCCCTTAATAAATTTTTAAAATTTTAAAATTTTTTTACATGTTTTTTTTTAAATTAAAAAAAATTTTTTTACATGTTTTTTTACATCTTTTCGCAGATTTCTTATATGCATATATTTACACACATTTGTATACATCTTTTAATATCTTATAGCTATACCTATACGCGCGTATGTCTCTGTGTGTGCAAGTGGATGTGTATGTACACGCACATATAGACACACAGCCGTGTGTGCGTGTACGTATAGACGTGAGTGCGTGATTCTTTACATCTGTGTACGTGTATGTAGGGATGGACGTACGTATGTATATATGGGTGTGTGTATGTGCATATGTATGTATATGTATACACGTGCATATATGTGTGCATATGTGTATATGCATATGTATATGTGTATGTGCGTGTGTGTGTATATATGTATATATGTATATGTACACGGATAATGTCCGGGTATATATACGCATATTCTGTTGTATGTATGTATACATGCGCATGTGTGTGGGTGTATATGGGTTTCTGTATATGTTTACACGTGAGTACGTATGTATGCTTATATGCTTGGAGCTGTGTATGCGTGCGTATATGTGCGCGTGTATATGGGTGTATGTATCCATGCTGGTATGTATGTACAAGATGACCAATTAACTCAAGGAACTAGATCAACCGCTCAACAGATATGATTTACAACACACTAAGTCCCGAGACGCCCCTGTTGACTCTACAACTGGATTTTGTCATTTTCCTGACCACCATGTTTGGTCCGTAACCACTATACATCCCTTATCCTTATATATTTTTTTATTATTTTTATTCCTATTTTTATTTTTTTGCTTTTATTTTTATTTTTATTTTAATTTTTATTTCTATTTCTATTTTTACTTTATAACTTGATACCTTTATATTCATTTATATTTTTTTATATTCTTTATACCCCCTTATATCTCCTTATATCTCTTTATATCTTTATACTCTACACTTTTATATTTTTCTATACTTACACTTTTTATATATTTTTTTATCCTTCGTCCTGAATTCTCGCCCCTCCATCTTTACCCATATTTACTCTTATCACCAGGTCCCTTCACGTCTATATATGTATTTATTTGTTAATTTATTTACATTACTTTAACATCTAAATTCCCTCATTCTACATTGAGAGAAGAACGAGATGGACGCTTCAATTCTATGCTGCTGCCGCATTATGTCGTGCGCGAATGAGAGGATTTGCATCCCCAACCAAGAATTTTTGATGTAACACATGTCCTTGTGGAAGTTGTTGTGCGCGGCTGAAGAAGGCCACAGACATACATTATGCATTGTTATAAATCTGTCTAATAAAGGCCCGAAACATATGTACCGCTGAATCCTTGGCATCATGTTTTTATTTTGATATATATATATATATATATACAAGTGTACATTCGAGGCGATTGGTAGATAGATAGAATGCTACGTAACCGATAGATATGATGCATGTATGTTAGTCAGTGTTTCTTCGTGTTTCCATTGACCACATTCCCAAATAATTTGTACATAGCCCCGACTAACTTGATTAGTTGTAGTACATCACATGTTAATAAATTGTCCAGCTACAGTTTAAAGTTCAGCTCTTTATATAACGTTATAAAAGAACCATACGTCCTTAGACACACACACATACACAAAAACCTAAACAGTTATATATATATAAGAGTATTTGTGTACGTATGTATACAAATACAAATATACATATATATATATATATATATATATATATATAAGGATTGTACGTTTATATTGTGTATATTTTATAGACGCATAGACTTCAATTTTACTTTTTAGAGGAAGTACGTATGGAAATATTTCCTTCTGTGACCAAGATTTATTCTGCATTATATTTAGTTTAAGAAGTCGGAATAAATCTGATAAAAGCATCTATGACCTTTTGAGGCGAAAGCTAAACATCTAATAACTTATAAATGGTATACATTAACTTGAATGTGACTCTGCAGTTTAGTAATTTGCCCAGCTCCTATGTGTTTATGTGCTCGAGCTCCGTTGAACGCATGGATACACGTCCCTTGTATGTATGTGTGTGTCATCGTGTACGCCTTTATATATATATATATATATATATATATATATATATATATATATATATTTATTTTTTGCACGTTACTTAATTATCGGTATATGTTTTATCTTATATTTAATCTTTCTATATGTAATTATTTTCTAAATGGTTTAATTTAATTTTTCATTATTATTAAATTGATAAAAGGTGTTATTTTTGTAATTTATATATATATGTTATGTTTTGTGAAATTTGATTTAGCATTTCTAAATTGAACTTTTCCTGTAAGTTTGGAATAATATTCCCTCATATTATATATATATATCTACTGTAAATCCGTGGATAGGCTCCAGAGACACTGGTTATTACACAGTGCTATATAAGAAACAAGTTAAAAATAATGGTCATTACATATTTTCCATTCATGTATGTATGTATGTATGTATGTATATATGTATGTATGTATCAAAAGAAACATGCAAAAATACATACGGGCAGGGCATTGGGGAGATAAATTTGAAGATATTTGTCTCCTGCCTTTATGAACAGCTTGACCCATTGATGGAAAATCAACAACTACGTAGAGCATAACGATAAATGTTGTGTTTGAGAAAAATTCATATGACATAGAGGACTTCAAACAATCTGAAAGCTGGAAAAAATTTACCCGCATCACTATGATTTGCGACGGGAATGAAAACGCAGACATCCTGACTGCAACTCAAGGCCCTGTGAACACTGTAAACTTTGTAAGATAACGACATTTACTGTTTCAACATAGACTACGACGCCATTGCCATCAGGAAGGGAGACAGCAGTCGTTCTCTCCTCGTCCACACTGCGGGGTTCATTCTCACATCATTGGAAAGAGCTTTAATCTCAATACAGATAGCTACGTGAAACTGCTGGTGAGAGTGGTGAAATACTGAAGCAGGATTTGGAACCTTGCCTTACCAGAAGATGTTGTCCCACAATTTCTGCGGCTTTACCATCCTCAATTTCTGGCCTTCTAAATCCCCCAATTGTAATCCAGTGGATTAATATATGTGAGGCGCGATTGAGAAAGACATCAAACGCTCTACCTAGAAATCGTTTCTACCGGAAGCACAAAGCCTTAAATTTTGGGGAAGAGATTATGTCGGTTACATTGACCCCAGTGCGTAACCGATACTTATTTAATCGACCTCGAAAGGGTGAAAGGCAATGTCGACCTCGGCGGAATTTGTACGCGTGAAATCCTCTTTCTTTTCTTTCTGTTCCTGAGCGTCCAATAACACTGTACTTATTCCACGTCCTCGCATTGTTGCGTTTTCTTGCTTGTTCATGTTTGGATTAACTGTATATATATATAAGTATACATATGTGTGACCGCGTGTGTATCGTTTGCGATTTTTTTTCCTCCTCCGTCTTCCCTTCCTAGGATCTTTCCTTTTCCTATATTTCTGACGAAGAGCTCCGCTCGAAACGTTAGATCATACTTCCTACTTTCCTTTCCTGAGCGTCCAGTAACACTATACTTGTTCCACGTCCTCGTGTTGTTGTGTTTTCATGTTTGGATTAACTTTATATATATATATATTATATATATATATATATATATATATATATCTATATATATATATATATATATATATTATATATATATATATAATATATATATATATATATATATATATATATATATATATATATATATATATATATATATATATATCGTCATAAGAGCTTCAATCATTTAATGCTTTGTCTCATATATTTCACAACCCTAAATAGTGTCAGTAGATTCAAATTTCCACCAAGATAAATTTAATTTTACAAGTACTAAGTAGTCCTCCTAAACATTGTCGTGTATAGATTCACCATAATCTGTTCTTAGATCGTTATATACTACAAAGACCAATGATGAAAAAATATAGCCTTAACTATTTGCATCACGAAAAACACGAAAAACTATTCGAAGTCACTACTGGAATGAAGGTTGCCAAGTTTTTACTGACGCAACAATATTTATTGAGATACGCATCAAAGCATTTGAAAGTATATAGATATGGTGTGTGTGTGTGTGCGTGTGTGTGTATGTGTGTGTGTACGTGTACATATAAATATATATACACACATGTATGCGGATAAAAAAGCAGACAGAAAGATTGATCGCTAGTTAGAAAAACAAAGACAGAGAAACTGACAGAGACAGAGAGAGAGAGAGAGAGAGAGATAAAGGCATATATACACAGAGAACAGATAGTAACAAAGTGATACAATCTATTAAAATATTTGAAATTAAGACCTCACATTCAGAGAGGTTCTCTTCCATTTTCTCTTTCCTTTACTTTTCTGCCATTAGATAAGCTACGAGGGGCGTTCAATAAGTAATGCCCCTGACCCACTTCCCATAACATTAGAGCAACGAAACTTGGCACAGTTATTAGTCTTTTCCTACATAGGAACCACACAGAGTTACGCATTTCTCCCATTGTTTGATGCAGCTCTGGAGACTGTTTTTGTAGAAGACCCCAGCTTGTTCCTCCAACCTGAACGCGACTTCAGAAGTCAAGTCTGCATCATCTGGGAAACGCTTTCCTTTCAAAAACAGCTTCATGAGTGGGAAGAGGTGAAAATCAGAGGGTGCAAGGTCAGGAAAGTAGGGGAAATGGGGGAGGAGTTCATATCCATACGCCTGTGCTTCTGATCTGGCGACAAGCGAGTTGTGGACCGGAGCGTTGTCCTGCAGGAGGAGGATGCCTTTGCTGATCTTGCCCCGCCTCTTGATTTTGATAACTTCTCTTAATTTCCTCAAAAGTGAAGCATAATAGTCTCCTGCAATTGTGGTACCCATTGCCAGGAAATCTGTCATCACAGAAGACTGTGCGCATGGCTCAATGGTTAGAGCATCGAGCTTACGATCGTGAGGTTGTAAGCTCGAATCCCAGACCGGGCTACGTGTTGTGTTCTTGAGCAAGACATTTTATTTCACGTTGCTCCAGTTCACTCAGCTGTGGAAATGAGTTGCGACGTCACAGGTGCCAAGCTGTATCGGCCGTTGCCTTTCCCTTGGATAACACTGGTGACGTGGAGAAGGGAGGCCGGTATGCATGGGCGACTGCTGGTCTTCCATAAACCACCTAGCCCAGACTTGTGACTAGGAGGGTAACTTTCTAGGTGCAATCCCATGGTCAGTGTCGTGACCGAAGGGGGTCAACAATTACTTATAATAGTATACAGAAAAATTTTGACGAACTGTATTAAAATTTTACTCTCAAATTATATTTGATGTTGAGATATCGTTCTGACATGCATCACATGTGTATATACACACACCTATACACACACAGCCGCACGGGCACACACACACACACACACACAACCATGTGTGTGTATACAATAAAATAAGGAAAATCAGGCGGTTTGTGTTGAATATATGTGTTTCACCAGTTAATATCCGTAAGATTACGATCGTTTCGCAGCAACATGCCCTTTGATCTCTGTCGGCACCCTCTTTGATCTCTGTCGGCCCCCTTTTTGATCTCTGTCGGCACCCTCTTTGATCTCTGTCGGCACCCTCTTTGATCTCTTTCCGCAACCTCTTTGATCTCTCTCAGCAACCCCCTTTGATCTCTGTCGGCACCCCTTTGATCTCTGTCGGTACCCTCTTTGATCTCTGTCGGCACCCTCTTTGATCTCTATCGGCACCCCTCTTTGATCTCTGTCGACACCCCTCTTTGATCTTTGTCGGCACCCTCTTTGATCTCTGTCGGCACCCCTTTGATCTCTGTCGGCACTCCCTTTGATCTCTCTCGACACCCCCCTTTGATCTCTGTCGGCACCCCCTTTGATCTCTGTCGGCACCCCTCTTTGATCTCTGTCGGCACCCTCTTTGATCTCTATCGGCACCCATCTTTGATATCCGTCGGTACCCTCTTTGATCTCTGTCGGCACCCCTCTTTGATCTTTGTCGGCACCCTCTTTGATCTCTGTCGGCACCCTCTTTGATCTCTGTCGGAACCCCTCTTTGATCTCTGTCGGCACCCTCTTTGATCTCTGTCGGAACCCCTCTTTGATCTCTGTCGGCACGCCTCTTTGATCTTTGTCGGCACCCTCTTTGATCTCTGTCGGAACCCCTCTTTGATCTATGTCGGCACTCCTCTTTGATCTTTGTCGGCACCCTCTTTGATCTCTGTCGGCACCCCCTTTGATCTCTGTCGGCACCCTCTTTGATCTCTATCGGCACCCCTCTTTGATCTCTATCGGCACCCCTATTTGATCTTTGTCGGCACCCTCTTTGATCTTTGTCGGCACCCTCTTTGATCTCTGTCGGCACCCTCTTTGATCTTTGTCGGCACCCTCTTTGATCTTTGTCGGCACCCCTCTTTGATCTTTCTCGGCACCCTCTTTGATCTCTGTCGGCACCCTCTTTGATCTCTGTCGGCACCCTCTTTGATCTCTATCGGCACCCCTCTTTGATCTCTGTCGGCACCCTCTTTGATCCCTGTCGGCACTCTATTTGATCTATGTCGGCACCCCTCTTTGATCTTTGTCGGCACCCTCTTTGATCTCTATCGGCACCCCTCTTTGATCTCTGTCGGCATCCCTCTTTGATCTCTGCCGAAAGAGATCAAATAGGGTGCCAAAAGAGATCAAAAGGGTGCTGAAAGAGATCAAAGAGGGTGCCGACAGGGATCAAAGAGGGTGCCGACAGAGATCAAAGAGGGTGCCGAAAGAGATCAAAGATGGTGCCGACGGAGATCAAAGATGGTGCTGACAGATATCAAAGAGGGCTACCGACAGAGATCAAAGAGGTGTGCCGACAGAGATCAAAGAGGGTGCCGAAAAAGATCAAATCAGCGCTTCAACTTTGCGTGAATATATGTGTGTATGTGTGTGCGTGTACAAGGGAAGTATTTGAATGTCTGTATGTGTGATTATTATATACTATTTTACTGTTTTACTTGTTTCAGTCATCTTTGTAAGCCCAGTACTTATTCTATCGGGTTCTTTTGCCGAACTGCTAAGTTACAGGGACGTAAACACACCAGCATTTGTTGTCAAGCGATGTTTGGGGGACAAACACACACACACACAGACACACAATCACACACACACACACACACACACACACACACACACATATATATATATATATACATATATATATATACATATATATATACGACGGGCTTCTTTCAGTTTCCGTCTACCAAATCCACTCACAAGGCTTTGGTCGGCCCGAGGCTATAGTAGAAGACACTTCCCCAAGGAGCCACGCAGTGGGACTGAACCCGAAACCATGTGGTTGGTAAGCAAGCTACTTACCACACAACCACTCCTGCGCCTGTTTATTATATTACTATTATATGTTTATTATATTACTAAATTCTAACAGTTGATTCTCCATCATTCTTGTTAATAACGATTCAATTATTTGTTAAGCACATACTTTTAGCATAACTGGATATCCATGCTTAATGCTGGGACGAATAAAACTTTAACATATTCCTGAGCAAAATTCTGTGTGTTGCATTCTGATAATGGTGGACACTTGAAATGCGGGCATATATCTACAGAGAAAATGAAAGAAGCAGAAAGAGAATCAGTCAGAGTACTGTACTAATAGATCATCATCAACTCCAATGTAAAAATTTTTCGGTATAGTTTGAAATCAGAGCGCAGAGGAACGTTTCCAATCTGGTGGATATCTACGCTATGTACGCCATATATGAAACGTCTATGAAAAGCTTTTTCTAATTCTCCAGACAGATCGTAAAACACACAACTAAATAAATATTAAACCAGTATGAGTTATTGAAATAGCTTATTACTTGAAACTAATATTTTATACCAGCTGATATTTTGTTTAAGATGATTTAATGTTTTACAAGTTCGTAATTTTGATCTACATTCATGTTCAGAAGTTGAGACAAATCTTATATTTATATCTCCAATGTAAAATTTATAATCACGATGTTTACATGTTTGCGACGTCTGCCGCTGAATTTGAAAATTAGATTAGTCATGTGAACTTTACAACTTATAACACAATATTAAAATCACAAACAAAATCTTTAAAAAATTATAAAATTATAAGAAGCAACACATCCCAAACCTGTAATCCGTTGTGTAATGAATTTCAGACAGCTAATATGATTTTGAAAATTCAGACGTAAAATTGGAATATGAAAAATTCATGATTGTAACCGACAGACTGGATATATATGGACGTCTATTTGCAGTGTGTTAAATATGTATAATTCAAACATGAGACAATCCAATAAGTCTTTTTACACGAGACAAGCAAAAATCTTCGGTAGACATTGTAATTGAAAATTCAAATATTTTATATAGAATTTAATAAAGGCTCGGAGCGAAATACCATACAAGATGTAAAGTAGCTAAAGATTGTAATGTGACATTAACAGTTTACGATTTTTACAGTTATAAAAAAAATATGTGACACAAAATCATTCCAGAGACGATGATTAGTCGTCAACGAGCAACCGTAAGAGCAATTCGTTAACTTCAAGGACTTTTAAAATACCAAAGTACCTCATAACTATATAATCAAATCTCAATTCGATGATAATGATAAAATTAATAAAAATAATAACAACAACAACAATGATGATGATGATGATGATGATGATAATAATAATAATAATAAAAATAATAATAATAATAATAATAATAATAATAATAATAATAATAATAATAATAATAATAATAATAATAATAATAATAATAATAATAATAATAATGAAATATATGGTGTTCTTACAGAGAACATTTAAGCCTTCTGCGATATTCAGGATCTCAGTTATTGGCGTATAATTAAACGGCAACACAGTATTTAACTGTATCAATACTTACTGGTGCTTTAAATCCCATATCCACACACACAGGTGTGTGTGTGTGTGTGTGTGTTTAAGCATGTATGTATTTGTTAAGCACATATCTATAATCAAGTGCAAGGAAACTTATGCAGATGATTTTGTTTGACGAAACCAGTTTTGAGACAAAGGCTTAAGGCATATAAAAGAATCGGTATTGAATTGTCAACAGTAGAACACACTAAAACTTATATACACCCAGGAAGCAATGTAATATCCGCTAAGACGAGAATTACTATGTATAAAAATGAATAGTTTGGTATGGCGGATATTTTAAGAACTGATAAATTACACCTCGCCAGTTATTACAGCTATATAAAACACAGCTAATCTATACTCTTCACTCTTTACTCTTTTACTTGTTTCAGTCATTTGACTGCGGCCATGCTGGAGCACCGCCTTTGGTCGAGCAAATCGACCCCGGGACTTATTCTTTGTAAGCCCAGTACTTATTCTATCGGTCACTTTTTGCCGAACCGCTAAGTGACGGGGACGTAAGCACACCAGCATCGGTTGTCAAGCAATGCTAGGGGTACAAACACAGACACACAAACACAGACACATACATATATATATATATATATATATATATATATATATACACATATATCAGACATGCTTCTTTCAGTTTCCGTCTACCAAATCCACTCACAAGGCATTGGTCGGCCCGGGGCTATAGCAGAAGACACTTGCCCAAGATGCCACGCAGTGGGACTGAACCCGGAACCATGTGGTTGGTTAGCAAGAAAAAGGCACTAGAGTAACTCCTATGTTTAATGAACAAAAGAAATAATATTTCTGTGGGGCGATTCGTTCGACTAAAATGTCAAGGAGGTTCCCCAATATGACCGTAGTAACAAAATCGAAACAATAACGGAAGATATAAAAACACTCAACTGGATCGTTCCGAACGACAGCTCAATGAGCTTGCTCCTAGTCAGCAGCTTTTGCTCCATAAATCGGTACGATCACTTCTAACAATAGATGACAGCACCAACCATCGTAATATTATAACGACTTTACACACAGCCGTACACAATGAGAAAAATAAAAACGACGTAGAAACAAAAGATTTGTGATGTTTAATTGAAATATCTATAATTTCTAAAAGAGAACCATCACGTGAGATTCACATTTTCTCCTTCTTTTCTTTCTTTCTCTAAATATCCGATAATAAATTAGTTAATTATACAACCAAAACAAGCCGGCAATATACCAATTTATCACTATTTCCTATGTTTGGCTATAAACATACCATACATACTCTCTAAAAGGTTTTCTCTCTTTCTAAGTATCAATCTATCTATATCTGTACGTTCATGCATATATATATATTTATATATATATATATATATATATATATATATATATATATACATACATACAAACAGAGAGAATGAGAGACAGAGAGAGATACATAGACAGATAGATAAAATATATAGAGAGAGGGATAGTTATATATATGTATGTGTATATATATATATGTAAATATCCATAATTATATGTCTAGACAAACACCATTCTTCCGTGTTATCGGTTTGAAAATTTAAAATATTAAGATATTTTTCTGCGCATGAAACCAATGGTAGCCTTAATAAAAGCAAATAATGGTAGCAAGTATAAAAACCGTGCTGTGCACCAATGCTGTGTTGAGCACACACTCATCGTTCGACATTTACATATACATGCATACCTATATATATATATATATATGTGTGTGAGTGTGTGTGTGTGTGTGTGTGTGTGTGTGTGTATGTAAGTATGTATGTAAGTATGTATGTATGTATGTATGTGTATATACGTATATGAATATATACATATATATAGGGACATACATATTTATATTTATTTGAATATATTTATGTACATATACATGTATGTGTGTCTTTGTGTGTGTGTGTGTGTGTGTGTGTGTGTGTGTGTGTGTACGGGATATATTATGTCAGTACAATTCATAGAAAATTTGAGGTGATTTTAATTATACAAAACTTACCTTGGAAAAATAACTGAACGATTGCACTTTATTTAGAAATATACTCTAATGTATCGTTAATCCGGATTTTGAAAGAGGATCCATGAAACTATAAAAGTGACTAGATAAAAATGTGTCTTTACAGAAAAAGACCTTTTAATTTCTTTTATCTGAAAATTAGCTCTCAAATTTATATAAAACAAGACGAAAAAAGAATTTGACCTGATTTTATGTGTCGGTTTAATATATGCTATTCCTATACCCAACACACTTAGGCTTGAGTATATATCATCGAAAATTAGTCTATTATTAACCAAGTTAAATTAGATTCAGATAGATTACATTTAGAGATCAGAGTAGTTTTCTCACCAATTTATTTCCGGAAATAAATCTGTTGTTGTGTTTTGAAGGTGAACACACACACACACACACACACACACAACACACACACACACACACACACACACACACACACACACACATACACACACACACACACACACACACACATATATATATATATATATATATATATTATTTCTTTACTACCCACAAGGGGCTAAACACAGAGGGGACAAACAAGGACAGACAAACGGATTAAGTCGATTACATCGACCCCAGTGGGTAACTGGTACTTATTTGATCGACCCCGAAAGGATGAAAGGCAAAGTCGACCTCGGCGGAATTTGAACTCAGGACGTAACGGCAGACGAAATACGGCTACGCATTTCGCCCGACGTGCTAACGTTTCTGCCAGCTCGCCGCCTCATATTTATATATATATAGCATTACTATACATAAATGCCACACGCTAGGAGGGACTCTTGACGTCAAAACTCTTAAAGTCAAGAGTCCCTGCTAGCGTGTGGCTTATGTCTAGGAATGCCCTCAATATAAATGAATATATTTAAGAAGAAAAATTGATGGATTTTTTTCCTTATGAGGTTTTTCACGCTAACTAGATAAATTCTGATAAATATTTTATCCTATTTTTCAATTATATATATATATTATATATATATATATATATATGAAAAAACAAGTCAAGATAGAAAATGCTAAAATAATTTTATAAAGAACATTTCAGTACCGGTTCGGTCATTTTCAGACCGGTACTGAAATGTTCTTTATAAAATTATTTTAGCATTTTCTATCTTGACTTGTTTTTTCATATATATCAACACGTGTGTTCCTTTTTCACCCTTATACATATATATATATATAATATATATATATATATATATATATATATATATATATATATATATATATATGTATGTATATGTATGTGTTCGCCTATACGAATATTGTTGGGATATCTCTTATGTAGCAGTTGTGATATTGTCATATGTCAGCGAGTCATTCATGTTTTCAGCAGGTTTCTTGGTATATACTGCAGAGGTTACCTGATGTTAAGTGTAATTGGCTACATATACATATGTTTATGATAGATGCTGTCAATCTGGTCAACATTGACAAATTCCGATCAGCTATTGTGAATTGAAAGTAAAGTGTATAGGACAAATATATTTCAGAGACGTAATTAGTGAATTAGATGAGTAAGAATTGATGCTAATCAATATAGGGAAAGGTGAAATGTTTTCGACTAGAGTGTCTGGGTCAGAGCTGATATGGGTTTTAATCGATAACGTTGAGAACAACAATGATTCTATACTTGTTTGCATTACAGATATTGGTTCCAGACTTTTACAGAGATGAAATCTCGCCGAGATGAACATTACCTTTTTCTGCTCCTGGGCTAGTTAACTTAAAGTGTCAGACAAATTATTGGATCTGATTTGGTTTCTTTTTATGTTTATTCTGTCGTCGATTCGTAACATGAATACCCAGTAAATCAGTCACTATATGGCCACATGTCTCCAGGGCCAAAGCTGAATAATTTAAGTAGCACACTCTACCAGTTCCAGTTACGTCTTAGCCTACCGTCACTAAACTTATGAAGAGTGTGTCATGATGTTGGTGCTCGTGTCTTGATTCGCTAAACATGCAGCACGAGGAATATTATTTCTTTACTACCCACAAGGGGCTACATACAAAGGGGACAAACAAAGACAGGCAAACAGATTAAGATGATTATATCGACCCCAGTGCGTAACTGGTACTTAATTTATCGACCCCGAAAGGATGAAAGAGAAAGTCGACCTCGGCGGAATTTGAACTCAGGACGTAGCGGCAGAGGAAATACCGCCAATGATTTCGCCCGGCGTGCTAACGTTTCTGTCAGCTCGCCGCCTCCAAAGCACGATGAATACTATTAAAGTGAAGAGGAGATTACGCGGAACCAGCTCCACTCCCTTTTCCTTCAAACCTGTATTGGTTTGGCGCAACAATTCCAACGAGCCTAGTAGGTTTGAGGATGGAAAATTTGTATTGAGTTATCTTCTCTTATAGGTGCAGCTAAAGTGCTGAAATGCCTCATCTTCCATGGATCCGTTGCATTTTCTTAGTACGACCTTCTTCCGGAGGCAATTGCGATATAGCTTGATTGTTTGTTTTTAGATAACATCCATTTCCTCAAGAATTTCTGGTTGGCCTTGTACCAAAATTAGAAATCAATATAACGCATTACAAATATTTCCAAAATAGACGCTAATTTTAATACCACCAAAGTTGTTCTTCACAAAACAAGAAACAGCATTGTTCACAGAAGTTCAAATGTAACAGCAACAACAAAAACAGAAATATAAAAATTCAGAAAAAATATATAGAGAGAGAGAGGAGACAATTATATGCAGCATTGTTCAAATGTATTCATATTCGATTATTTCTTTCTTTTACCCCTTTGGTTTATTATTTCTAAGTTTGATTTTTTTCATTTTTTTCATTCTTCTTACCGTTTTCACGTGTTTAATGTTTCTCATTAGTTTCATAATTCCTGCATGAATTGAGTTGATAGAACGTCGATTGTTAAAAGTGAAAAAAAAAATAAAAAGAAATGGAATATGTATTTTATTCATATGAATATCTATAAAAGACAATTAACTGACGTTTTATATGTGCCTCAATGTCTGTGATGTTACTGAATATAACTCGCACCATAAAGATTTCGATTACTTGTTAAATATTTCGGCACCAATAATTCTCTGTATTCATTTATTCGTTTATTTATTTATTTTCTTATTAAATTATTTTGTACGCTAACAATGTGTTGATGAGATAATCTCCCACAGTTCGTTACGAGAGAGAAATTCTGTTTGGAAACGCTATTTATATATAGTGAATTAGCGATGTCGAAATGTGTCCAACATCATGATATTCGCTTGAGAGTATTTGAAATAGCCATTGTAATCTAATGATACACTTGCTCAAGAAGATATTAAATGGATTTCCGTCTCGTTCGACGACAAGTAGTTTGTTTGATCAACTAAATTTTCTGCTCATTGAATTAACGTGTAAGTGGTTAGGGTTTCTACAAACACATCAGTAATATAATTTTCTGATAGAATCAGCAGGACTCATTAACTGGCAAGGGTGTACATTAAAATACAAAACAGACTCCATCGACAGACTTTCATACAGACCTCACTCACAAATCTTAGTTCATTCTGAAGCAATGGTAAAAAAAACGTCCCAGTGTCATGCAATGATACTGTAATGATTGTGAAGCGAACTTCTTAACCATTCAGAATATGCTTATGTTCACAAAGGCTCCAACAAGCTTCATCCTTTTGTTAACATATATTTCTGTCCAGAATTTTCACCACGTGACTTATGGCCAGTTTGCCTAACATCTTCACAAATCAACAAATAATCTGTCTGCAAAATCCTTTAAACAAAAGCTCGTATTATTATGACATTCTTTGGTCTGACTTTGAGTGGCTTTGTCTATGGTAACACACAACGAGATCGAAACACCGGGGTGTCTTGAAATCTTACAAAAGTGAACCGCTGAATCACGTGTTTTAAGAAAACGTATCTTATAAAGAGAAATGTTCTTCGGTGATGAAAAGTACCAGCGATTAGATATTCCAGATAGAAACTCCCATAAGGTATTAAGAATCTCTCACAAGGTATTGCTTGCACTTTTGCAGCTCTGCGAGTGGCCAAAGAATTTATAAAATAACTATGTTATTTTATACTCTTGTATTGTACGTAAATTAATATAAAATTTTGATGGTAAGTTTGAATTAAAAACCTCTTTACAACGAAAAGTTCAAGTTTTAATATCATACACGTTGAACATTCGTAAGTACTATCTAAAAACCTTGTAAGCCGGCGCTGTCTGCTACAAATTGGGGTTAAGATTCATATTGTCTAGTATAATTCTAGTTACGCTAATTCTGAAAAAGAAAACGGTAGGTTTTCATCGAAAAACTATAGGACATAGATCATCTCGGCAGTTATACTATGAGATTGACATGCGACTAAACAGATAACACAAGTACAGCAATTATTAGGTATCATGAACTAGGGTGGAGGTAGCCTATATCATATTAAAGTAGCGTTTGACATGGATCATTGCATCAGGCAGAGCCAACGAGTTCATACAAGTATAGTAATATGGACATTTCAATGTTCAGATTAATATATGAACATAAATATATTCAGTTATTGGTTTCAAATTTTGGCATAACGCCAGCAAGATCTAGGGTGGGGGTGTAAGTCAATTACATCGAAGCTAGCTCTCGATCGATACTTAATTTATTGAACCCAAAAAGATAGAAGGCAAAGTCGACCTCGGTAGAATTTGAACTCAGAATTTAAGGACGAACAAAATGCCACCATTTTTTTTTGCGGCGTGCAAAACATCGGTCGTTAAGCGATGGTGGGAGGGACAAACTCAGACGCAAAGACACATAAATATAAACGTGTGTGCGTGTGTGTGTGTATCTGTATCTGTGTGTCTGTCTGTGTGTGTGTGATGTGTGTGTGTATGGTGGGCTTTTTTCAGTTTCTGTCTTCCAAATCTACTCACAAGGCTTTTGTCGGGACGTGGCTATAATGGAAGAAACTAGCCCAAAATGCAGCCAGAGGAACTGAACCATGGACGTAAGCTTCTTACCACACACCCACGCCTGCCTCTATACATATATATATATATGTGTGTGTGTGTGTGTGTGTGTGTGTGTGTGTGTGGTGTGTGTGTGTGTGCGTGTGTGTGCATGTGTGTGTGTGTATGGTGCGTGTGTGTTTGATGGGGATGTTTATAGTCACAGAGTGTTTCGAATCTCTATTCCCTTTCGGTAGAGCTTATTCCAGTTTCCATTCCTTTCTAGCGACGCGACTAAGGGTGCAATATTTTCTACAATGGTGAGAAGGTTATTCCACCACAGATAAAGGTTATCGAACTAACGACCATGCGATCACGTACATTTACCCCATCCCCTGTACCATTATACACACACAAAGACACGCACGTACACACACCCATATATATATGGTTAACATATGTATGTGCATGTGTGTGTGGATCCATGCCTATACATATATATACATCCATACACACCTATACATGTATATTGATAGAGACCAAGAGGAAAAAAGTGATACTACGTGCATGTAATACACACTGCATGCATTTCTATTCAATGCACTTAATGTTATGTATTGTCTTATTCCATCTGTAATTCTTTCATTTCTTTTTTCTTCTCCCTTGCATACGTATTATCTTGACATCTTCATTATATTACCATTTCGATCCACCTATTTTTTTCCCCTTTTTTCCAATTCTCCCTGTAAATCGTGCGTGTTTTCCCTTAGTAAATTCTCTCTCAAACTATTTTATTGTTTGTGTTTTATTATTATTATTATCATTATTTATTATTGTTATTATTATTATTATTATTATTATTATTATTATTATTATTATTATTATTATTATTATTATTATTATTATTATTATTATTATTGTTATTATTATTTCTTTTTCGTATATATTTTTCTACATTTCAGCGTTGTTTTAATTGAAAAATCTCCCCATTCTCATCTTGACTCAATTCTATCGCACATTCAACGACTCAGAGACTTTAATTACCTTACAGTTTTCTGACATCCCATTTCACTACTAAATACACTCCGATAAAAATGCAACAAATCCCCAAAAGTAAAAAAAAAACAAAAAAAAAAAAAAAAAAATAATAATAATAAAGAGCACGAACTACCGAAATGTAATTTTTCTTTAAGTATATATATATGTTTATATGTATATATTTGTTTTCGTATTTGTTTTCGTATTACGTATTTATTGTCGTTGTTGTTGTTGCCCACACTATTTATTTGTTCCCTATTTGTTTGATTTAACTGTGTGTTATATTAGTGCCAACCACTTTCTATATCTGATGCCAGAAAATTTGCCTGAACCCATATGAAGACTTTGGTTTGATTTTTAGAAGAAAGCAAAAAAAAAAAAAAAAAAACAGAAACGAAACGCATAAACAAAAGCCTACTGAATCGCATGTCTTTTTTTTTTTTTGTAGTTGATTGTTATAGCCTTTACCATCTTCCCTGTCTTCGTGTATTTTTCCCTTTCCTGGCATCCATCGCTTTTTTCATTATTTTCCTCCTTGTTTTTCATTTCCGTTCCTGCTGAGCTCATTTGCTGTTGTTGTTTCTCTTTGCTCTTTTTATACGATCATTATTATTATTATTGATATTGTTATTATTATTATCATCATTATTATTGTTGATGTTGTTGTTTTTGTTGTTGTTGTTGTTCTTCTTCTTCTTCTACTATATCTTCTTCTACTATATCTTCTTCTTCTTTTACTTCTTCTTCTACTATATCTTCTTCTTTTACTTCTTCTTCTTCTACTACTACGTCTTCTTCTTCTACTACTTCTTCTTCTACTACTACTACATCTTCTTCTTCTACTTCTCCATCTTCTACTTCTTCTTCTTCCGCCTCTACTTCTTCTTCTTCTTATTATTATTATTACTATTATTATTATTATTATGATTATTATTATTATCATTATTAATATCATTATTATTATTATTATTACTATTACTATTATTATTATCATTATTATTATTATCATTACCATTATTATTATATTATTATTATTATTATTATTATTATTATTATTATTATTATCATTATTGTTGTTGTTGTTGTTTTATTGTTACTTTTGCCGCACCATACGTTTTTCCGTATCATTCTATTGCTATTATTTAAAATACCCTTTTTCTTTTATTTGTTCACAATTGTTTTGTTTTTTTTATCTTCCTATAAACATAGGTTTTGTAGAAACATATATTAATTTGTGAAGGGATTGCAGTGGATTTTCTATATAGACGTATTACCTACATGAAACCTTTAACCGAATAATGTATAGGTGTTTTCAGACAATTCCAGCACACTGAGGATGTTCTCATTGCTGATGACGAGTCACGCGGGTTTACGTGTGATTATCAATTCGCATGCAGTGTCTTATACTGTTCACAGGATCCTTTGAGGTAAAACAAACGTACAAAGAGTAAGTTATCTGTATATAAGAATATTTATTTCCTCAACGTTAAAATCAGGTTTGAGGTTTAATGGCGTATAAATATAATCAAGCATAGATAACGAAAATTTTCGTTGTGGACGTAGGTTTCGTGATTGCATCTATACAATGGTAGAAATCCTTGAAACAGATATATTACCGGAGCATGAATACAATATACGGTGAGAATTACAGTTAAAGCTTTTGTTATATGTTTCCTTTTAAATACCGTAAATCCTCGTATATAATCCGCACATTTTTCCCAAAATTTAAAGGTCAATATCCCTAGTGTGTACTATATACGAGGTTGAAAATGAAATTTATTTTCTAAGCAATGTCCGAGTCTCTATTTGCTGTCCGGCAATGTTTATTCATACACATTTTGTGATATCGGGCGCGAAAATACCGTAAGCTAACGCTGACAGCAATGAAGTCACAAAAGAACCATCTATAGCTTGCAGTAAGCAACATTTATTAAACGTTATTACTGTTATTTCTTCATTTTCTGCAAACAAAATGCACAAAAATGCTACACGTTTGCATTATGTTATATATACAATAATAATAAAGGACGTTACCGTATACAGTTTTACAAACCAAGGACGTTATATAGACCTCCTTGACCCACATGTAAGAAGGGGTGGGTATTATACACAAGGTTTAGGTTTTTCAGAGGAACAGCCTCCTAAAATTCCCCTGCGTATTAAACTCAAGGGCGGACTATACTCGAGAATTTACGGTACTATGAAAGGGAGATATTTTTGTTAAACATCTGACGTCTTAGTTTTAGAAAAGCAATTATGTATATAACAGAAAAAAAAATTGTAATAACACAACAAATATGAACATGTTGCAAATCCATATTTTCATAGATTCAAAACAAATTCTTAAACATTTGAATTGACATTCCAGTCATTTTTTGTGTTGTATTACTGATGATTTCAGACTAAATATGTTCAGCTTAAAATTTTCAAATAATTTTTGATGGTATGAAAGAGATTTTGCACAAATATGTTATTCTGTTGGTGTTGCTCTCTTTGTTAGAGCCACCGAAAATATTTCTCACTGAGTAGGTCAGCGATTAAAAGCAATCCAGCGATTAAAAGCAATCCTCGACGTCTTAGAATCATCTAGAACTATATAATCTAATGAATGATAAAATTTTTGAAAAACTATGGTAAGGGATTTGTTGAAAACTGATACACAATTTCTAGCTGGTTGAGGGACCTTACAGAGACTCTGTGACTGGCTCTCAAGTGAATGATTTCAATATTTCACTTATGTTTGCTTAACTTAAATCCATGAAATCTTATTAAATTAGTTAGAAATGTGAAAGTTCATGAGAAACATGGAATTCATGGTACAAGGGACAAATCTCTCTTTGGAATGGCGCGCCCTAGAGCGTGATTCTACGATACTGCCTTGAAGTGTTGTAGGGTCTAGGAGTGATTGCGCATGCTGTGTATTATAGAAATGTAGTAGGGCAGTCTCGATGTGGCGATCTGCGGCAGTTACTGTTTGGGTATATTATGTGAAGACGGGTGTTTGATTTGATTGAGTATGGGTCTCAGATACGAATAGTTGATGTAATGTGTTGCAGACTACAAATTGCAAAGGATGCATTTTTTGTACTTAAATTATCTTTAAAGTGTGTGCCGGGAAGCACGGAGAACTCGGAGATGTCGAAGACAAGGTGCATGATAGTTGAAAGACTGGAAAATAGAGATACACCTCATCAAAATAGAAAGCAATATACGAGCGTTTCAAGTGATTGTGAAGTCTCATTAAACTAAATTTAAAATTTTATAGCATCGTATAAGTCAGTTTGTTGTAGTGACTTTATGATCAACCAACACTTTACGCATAACGCTTTATGATATTAAATCGAGCAGTTCTTATGATCATGTACATTCCGTGATTCACTATATTACCGTTTCAGAGAATCTAAGGAGTCGAATGTTTAAATGTATTTTTCCATTTTTAAGGCAATAATGTGTGATTTACAGGAATATTCAGATGTTGTTTCATGCAAATTGTGCGGTTATGTAGTGGTTTTCTGATTGGATTCGACATTTTAGCTTTATAGTAGCAATGAAACATTTTTGCATTATAACTGTTTCCTAGAGTTTTGCATAATAGCAATTTGAATAAATCAGCCATTAATAATACAATTACTTGACTTTCTGAACTCGTAACAACACCTTAATATTTTGTTGCATTTTTATTCTGTCTTTGTTTACGTTATTTTTATTTTTGGTTTTCTACGATTTTATAACTACGCTCTGCTTTCTGTAAGCTCTCGCGTGCGTTCTGAAATAAAATAAATTAAAATAAAACGAAACAAAATAAAATAGATACTTTTCGAAAGTAATAAAACAAATAGAACACAAAAATGCTGCTTGTTCATTCAGGTACGGATAATTGAAAGGTATCCTGCTGACGGTCGATATATTGGTCATGCCCTAAACAACTATAGGTTTTTAAACATACGTAAGAGAAATACGAAGGAGAGAATGGAAACGGACGTATTCGCTTTTATTTTTCTCCGTGTTTTATGTAACCCGTATACATTGGTACATGAAGCTATAATGCTGGATGTCATCACGAAATTTACCAGTAGATAATTTTCAAAAGCAATTTGACAAACAGACAAAGGATGCCTTTGCTTTCAAGCACGATCCGTTGAAAGATAATCCGATGACCAACTTATCGGTGCTGCCCTGAAGACCTATGGTTTTTAAACATCCATTACCGGAATACAAAGAAGACGAATAAAAGCGAATTAACTCGCCCGTGTGGTTTGCTTCAAAAGTATATTGAGAGATACTGTATATTAACACGGAAACTACCAATCCTGCCATTATAAATGCATACAGTCAAACAATAACTTCTATAGATCCGGCGGTAAATCGAGTGATTTAGAGACAACATATATATTAACAAAGGCATTAGGAACAAAGGCGCAAATACGAAAGCAATACCACCTCAAGACATATGTAACAATGACTTTGATAACATGTCAACTAACGTGGTTAATAGCGTTGCTAGAAAGAGCAACCAAACATCTCCCAAATAAACCGTTAACATATTTAGACTGAATCGAATGGATAACTTTCATTCGAGATAAAACAAATACGTTATAATCATGCATAGATTGCATTTGACGACATATTCAACGTGAAATGGAGAATCCGCGTTGTTATTAGATGTGCTAAAAATTGTAGCGAGATATCTTTCAAATTATTACCTGCCTTTTAAAGAAAGCAGGACACAGATAGCAATAAGACAACACCAGCAAGGTCGTTTTCATTGTCACTAGTCTGGGCAAAACTTCGATTACAGACGAGCCAAGGGAAGATGTAGCTACTTAGTTGCACAATCTGTTAAAAGTAGTCGCCTAATTGACCTAAAATCTTCACTTAATTATTAATTACTGGCGCTTCCTCGGTTACGTAACAGTCAGCTCCCGAAATTATCGCGCATGTGGCTGAGCACTCCGCAGACAAGTGTACCCTTAAAGTAGTTCTCAGGGAGATCAGCATGACACAGAATGTGATAAGGCTGGTCCTTTGAAATACAGATGCAGCTGAGTGGATTGCAGCAACATGAAATAGTGTTTTACGCACGATACGCAGTCAGGAATCGAACACATGACGTTAAGATCCAAATACTCTAACCACTAAGCGAGGCAGCTTCATTCTTCACTGTGTATTAAAAGTATACTTTCGATAATATAATTCTAGATAAATTTGGAAATGTAAAGTTGAAGAATGAGATGATCACAAACGCAGAACACTTGGACATAGCTCCGCTCAATCTGAGCAGACCCTGTGCCAACTAAATAGGAGAATGATAACAGATTATGTAGATATGTCCAGAATTTTAAGGTGAGGAGTTTAGTATCTTTCATCTCGTTTAATACTTGTTGTTTGTTCTTTCTCAAGCCACGTCTGGCTCATAAGGACCGGTTTCCCGGTTTCCTTGGCGAATAGGTTCCCCACCTGGACGGCACGCCGGTCCGTTGCAGGTGAGCTGCAAGATGCAGGAGGAAAGAGTGAAAGAAAGTTGTGGCGAAAGAGTCAGCAGAAGTTCGTCATTACCTTCTGCCGCAGCCGCGTGGAGCTTAAGTGTTTCGCTCATAAACACACACATCGCCCGGTCTGAGATTCGAACTCGCGATCTCTCGACCGCGAGTTCGCTGCTCTAACCACTACCCCATGTGCCTCCACCGTTTAATACTTACCTGGCAGATTTCTTTGCTGGTTCTCAGAAGACAAAATTAAGGTTGAGGAAGGCAGGATTTCAAATCATGATATACAGAGGTGTGAGGAATATAGCAAGATATTATGTCTGATGCTCAAAGGTTTCTGACAAATCTTCGCCCTAGAAAAGAATATTTCTGCAAATAACTCGGAAAGAAGAAAGAAGAATTATAGAAGCAAGAAGGCAAAGACAATATTTAGTGCCAGTAAGTAATAAGGAGCAACTTGAGAAACAATTGCGAAAAAGAACACTGCAAGTACAATAACAACAGATACAATTATGCAGGTTATAATAAAACGAGTGGAGGCGCAATGGCCCAGTGGTTAGGGCAGTGGACTCGCAGTCATAGCATCGCGGTTTCGATTCCCAGACCGGGCGTTGTGAGTGTTTATTGAGCGAAAACACCTAAAGCTCCACGAGGCTCCGGCAGGGGATGGTGGTGATCCCTGCTGTACTCTTTCACCACAACTTTCTCTCACGCTTACTTCCTGTTTCTGTTGTACCTGTATTTCAAAGGGCCGGCCTTGTCACTCTCTGTGTCACGCTGAATATCCCCGAGAACTACGTTAAGGGTACACGTGTATGTGGGGTGCTCAGCCACTTACACGTTAATTTCACGAGCAGGCTGTTCCGTTGATTCGGATCAACCGGAACCCTCGTCGTCGTAACCGACGGAGTGCTTCATCTAATAATAAAACGAACGATACTAGCAACTAAAGAAACCAAATATGAACGAGAGAGGCTATACGCTGTTGATCGATCCATTATACACTATATATAATAAATTTCTTTCTCACACCTTACTGCTGAAAAAGAGGGGAACGCGCATTGTGTTATATCATAGGTAAGCAGTACAAACGGCAACAATATTGATAGGTTTGTAATATCTTTGATCACACAGCTTTACTCAATGTATGTTCATATAGGCTTATCTAAATTTTCTTGGTTATTGCATTAAAGAGGGCGATATATTGAGTTCCAATACACGAAATTATTCAAATTATAAACAGGTACAAATCGGAAATTTTGTAGGATCAAGTAGAGAAACATATCGACTGAATTATAAACGAGTACAAAGATATCGGAAAGAGATATGGCTCTAACTATTTAGTCTCAACAGAAAGCAACACAATATTGAATATATATATATATATATATATTAGTGTGTGTGTGTGTGTGTTTCTTTTTCCGTCTCCTCTTCTTTGGACTTTTTCTTATATTTCTGAAGAAGAGCTCCGCTCTTTCCTTTGCTGAGCGTCCAATAGCATTGTACTTGTACCACGTCCTCGCGTTGTTGTTTTTTCTTCCAGGTTCATATTTGGATTAACTATACACACACACACACAGACACACATACACACACACAGACACACATACACACATACACACACACAGAGTGAGAGAGAGGATGCGTTGCACGGCCGAAGTATTGTAAAAGTTCATTAAATCTATTAAAGAGAACAGTAAAAATGCTGACCATGTAAAACTTAGCACAAACATATATTTACACGAATATTCACTTCGTTCTTAAAAATAATTAGACAGATTTAAAGCAAGAGACCTAATCACAGATATATAATCGCAGATGAGGAATCGACTGAATGGACTGAATATAATACAATAAACCATTGAATTGCATTGTTATTTTAAAAAAATCTACCTATATATACATATATATATATATATATATATATTATATATATATATATATATACTATATATATATATATATATATATATACATATCTTTCGGTTATCTCCTATGTAGAGGGAGAATGGGTTGCCGTATTTTTCTAGTACCTTACGATAAAGACTGATTTTTAGATATCCCATGACTAGATTAGCAAAGCATAGGGCAATTTTTGTTCCCATCTTTGTCAATAGAAGTTGCCTTTGAAGACGAAGAAGTTATTTTCCCAGATGAATTTTAACCCTTTACGACATCTTTAGCCCTTCTTTTAGGTCACTTGACCATTTAAAAAAATTCTACCAACAGTCTACTACTGTCATATCACTCGAGTCTTTTTATTATTTCTCTTCTTTTCCTCCTCCTCCTCCTCCTTCTTCTTCCTCTTCTTCTTCTTCTTCTCCTTCCCCTCCTCCTCTCCTCCTCCTCCTTCTCCTTCTTCTTCTTCTTCTTCTTCTTCTTCTTCTTCTACTTCTGCTTCTGCGCCGATTCCTTCCTCGGCTACTGCTGCTTAAACAATCAAAATCCAGAACCAACATCCCTCACATAAAATATATCTTCAGGCAGACATTTAAAAGGAAAATGTCCTACGTATTTGAAAACTATGGAAATATTTTTTAAATACATTTCATTCAATTTTTCCACAATTTAATTTTTTTTTCATGTTTTACTCTTGAAAAAGTTGAAAAAGTTGCAAAGGCTAGAACAGGTACTAAAATGATAAAATGATAAAATCTTCATGATAAAATTATATTACCATTTTCTATCTTGTCCTATCTTCTTCATATATATATATATATATATAACCTTATGCGTTTATGTGAGAGTCTCTGTATGCGGGAGGTTTGAGTGTTTCTTTACGCTTTATATTTTTTCTTTCACAGAATTCAAACCGTTCGTTATCATAGAATCAACGTTCATTTCTCTAATTCATGCCATCTCTCAGGGTTCGTGCTTATCTGAACATGTTGCTATGTGTGTATACGAGACTGTGTCCGTATATTGTGTCAATGTACGCAAATTTGCATTCGTAGTGTATTGCATATTTATTCTGCACACTGCGATTGAATGTCATTAGTTAGTATTTGCGCATGTGTGTATATTCCATATGAATATGTTAATATGCATATCCATTCACTCCGGATAGCTAAAATGGAGTATCACAGGAATGCATGTATGAATAAATGTATAAGGATTATTACAAACATGAACAAGGAAAAGAAATTACGAGTTTCACTCTCAATTCTCATAATTGTACCATCGTGCTTCTAAATGGCATTTGCCTTTCTAAAGAAACTATACACAATCAATTCCTCACTGGCAGATGCGATTTAGGAAATAGAAAACAGAAAGAGAACAACGCTTAAAAATTATGTGGGAAACCACACAGAGTAAAGTATGTTCGAGCATCAAAATGAGGGGTTTTAACACTCGCTAAACATAGCTGGAGCTTAAAGAACACCATTAGCAGGATTACGTTACCTGGACATGTAATGCGTGACCATAAATGTGAGTCGGAAGTTGAGGATGTTATGCATATTCAGGAGTGATTACTTTCGTGACAGTATGCAGTATCTTTTGTTTCCAAGTATTTGTATATGAACATTTACGTTCCTATAACATACAGCATTCACTTAAATAATATCTAACTGGAAATTTTCAGAGATATGTGCTTATCTGAATGCACATGTTCATCTATTACTATATATGTGGTGTGGTGTGTGTACAATATATATATGTATATATATATATATATATATATATATATATATATATATATATTATATTATATATATACTATATATATATATATATATATAGATATATATATATATAATATATATATATATATATATATAACTGAAAATGAAATTGATGATTCTTACTTAAATCTGCAAGCACGAGACCTAAGCTTCCTTCTCAGTGATCGTTTTTAATTTTCATTTTTCATATAATATATAGACGTAGCTATGGTTGGGAGTAAGAAGCTTGCTTCCCAACCACATGGTTCCGTGTTCAGTCCCACTGCGTGAAAGCGTCTACTATAGCCACAGACCGACCGTGAAAGCTTCTACTATAACTACAGACCGACCAAAGTATTATGAGTAGATTCAGTTGGCGAAAATTGAACGATATGTATATATATTTGAGTTTGTATGTGTGTGTGGTATGTCTGTGTCTTTGTATATGCGTTTGCGCCCGCCCCCCACATCGCTTAACAACCGTTGTTCGTGTGCTTACGTATTTCTAACTTAGGGCTTGACAAAAGACCGATAGAATGAGTACGAGGCATAAAGATAGAAATTAATATTGGGGTCGCTTTGTTCGACTATAACCATTCAAGGTGGTGCTCCAGCATTGCCGCAGTCAAATGAATGAAGCGGTAAAAGAAGTTATATACATATATATATATATATAGTATATATATATATATATATATATATATATATATATACCGTAATCCCTCAGCCATATCACGGTGAATATATATAAATGTATATCGCGGTCTCCTCAGTATATCGCGGTTTTCTGTGGCCGATAGATATTCATATTTTTTTCTATTTTAATTATTTCTATGGTAAAATAAGCATTTTCTCGCCAAAAATCAATAAATTAATTAATGAACAAACAAACAGTATAGTACTGCACTGTATAACATATTAATTAAAATATATTAAAGGAAAATGCTTAGTGTACCGTTGATGAGTAAACAAAGAATCGCACGTACTGTATGGAAAATGAAACTCGGGAGGAGAGTGTGTGGTGTTGTTTTGCGTCCATAATAAAATAAAATTTATACAAACTATAAAAATAACAATATATACATATACACACCAGTATTATTTCTACTTCGCCCAACTTCACCTATTTTTGGAACGTAACCCCCGCGATAGTCGAGCAATTACTGTGTGTATTTATATATGTATATGTGTGTGTATATACCTACATATACACACACACACATATATGTGTGCATGTATGTATATACGAGTGATATTTACAAAAAAAAAAACAAAAGTCGAAGACGGGTGTT
>NC_043010.1:53791076-53806491 GCF_006345805.1 Octopus sinensis | reverse complement strand
GCCAGTTGCATCGTTGAAAAATGAACAAGTGAGTATATTGTGCGGCTGCTCTTACCAGATAATGCTTCGGGGTGGTTTATAACCTTCAAATTCAATTCCACTTCGCTTCCTTCGTTTATACGCATTACACAATTCCTAGTTTATCCGTATTGTCTAAACTGTTAAGCTCTTCGTCTATGAGAGGGAATGGTGAAATTACTGGCCGGTAAGTATTTTGTTTACCAACAAAATCGTTCTGGGTTCAGTCCCACTACGTGGCACCTAAGGAAAATGTCTTGTCTTCTACTATAGCCTCGGGCCGACCAAAACCTTGTCTGTGGATTTGGTAGACGGAAACTGAAAGAAGCCCGTCGTCTATATGTATGTATATATAAATATATATATATATGTGTGTGTGTGTGTGTGTGTGTGTGTGTGTGTGTGTGTGTGTTTGTGTGTGTCTGTGTTCGTCCTCAAAACAACGCTTGACAACCTATGCTGGGGTGTTTACGTCCCGTAGCATGGCAGTTCAGCAAAAGAGACAGATAGAATAAGTACTACACTTACAAAGAATAAGTCCTGGGGTCGATTGGTTCGACTAAAGGCGGTGCTCCAGTATGGCTGCAGCCAAATGACTGAAAAAAGTAAAAGAGAAAAGAGAACAATTATTTCATTGCTTGTATGGAAGTGTAAATTATTATATTTTGGGATTTTTTAAATAAACACACCGACCATTATCCGTTACTGGAGTACCAGTATTTTGGGGAGGGGGGAATCCAAAATAATTACAAAGAATATGGGGACTGAGCCATACTCACATTTTTATTTTAGTTTAACAGGTAATTATGCAGCATAATTAGTTAATTAAAATGACCATAATTAACTAATTATGTTGTATAATTTACTTTTAAATTAAGTGTTAAATTGAAAGACGTACCAATCACCGTATGCTTTGCACCTCCTCCCCAAAAACTTTCGAGCCCGGTCCCTACAGAAGAAAAGAATATATTCATCCATACACAATCGTACTCACCCCTTTATATATATATATATATATATATATATGATTGTGTATAGAAGAATATATTGTTTTCTCCTCTATATACAAGGCTCGAAAGTTTAGAGGAGGGGCCACTCGATTAGATCGACTCCAGTATACAGCTGGTACTTAATTTATCAACCCCGGAAGGATGAAAGGCAAAGTCGACCTCAGCAGAATTTGAACTCAGAACGTAAAGTCAGACGAAATATCGCTAAGTATTTCGCCCGGCATTCTAATGTTTCTTATTTGTTTACTGTCCACAAGAGGCTAAACATATAGGGGACAAAGAAGAACAGACAAAGGGATTAAGTCGATTACATCGACCACAGTGTGTAACTGGTACTCTTTTCGTCCGGCGTGCTAACCTTTTCTGCCAGCTCGCCGCCTTTTATAGAAGAATATATTACTCAAAGAAATTCCAACGTTGATTTTCACGTTTTATTTACAATCTTGTAATAATATAATATAAGATAATTTAATGAAATGAGAGAATATTAAATCTCCCTTCTTATTCAACTAGTACTTTCATGCATTAAACAATGCAATCTTCAGGTTCATGTAGTAGTGGTGACAGTTATGTCCTACAGTTTACAACTGTGAACCTGAAGATTGCATAGTTAAAAGCATGAAAGTACTAGTTCTAACAGAATATACATTTCTGAGATCCCCTTCGGATCATAGGATTACACCGACAAGGTCACCCTCCTAGGCACAAGTCCGGGAAAATCCGGTCATTGAGCCATGCGGCTTCATGTTTTATAGTCAATTATTTCATTACATTATATTATCTTATATTATTATAAGTTTGTAAATATAACATGAAAATCAGAGTTGAAATTTCTTTAAGTAAAATATATATAAACACACACACACATACACACGTTATGCACACATGCATTTGCACACTGAACTATGTTTATATGTGTATATATATAAACGTCTCTACGTTCGTTTTTATGTTTCTTTCCCTCTTTCTCTCCCTCAGTCTCTCTCCCTCTATATATATATATATATATATATATATATAACTTAGCGGTCCGGCAAAACTCCTGGGGTTGATTTATTCGACTAAAGGCGGTGCTTCAGCATGACCGCAGTCAAATGACTGAACCAAGTAAAAGAATAAACGATACGTATGTGTGTGCGTACGTGTGTGTTCGTGAGTATGTATGTGTGTGTGAGTGCGTGTGTGAGTGTGCGTGTGCGTGTAAGTGTGTGTTTGTGAGTGTGATTGTGTATGTAATCAAGGACTCGCTTTCCTATTCCCATCTATATATACGTTATAATTCATCTTCTATCGGTCCTCGGGCGTGCACAATATAAAATACACATTGAAGGCGTCAACGGGAACGCAGTCTCCAGAGCGATTAAATTTTTACGCAATTCAAATTGTCGATATGCAAAGATTAACCTTAATCTTAACAACATTGAACGAATTGAAGATGGCAGATAAAATAAGTTAAATATACATAAAGAAATTGGAAAAATATAAATATTACATGGTGTTGTTTGATGCCGAATTCTCTTGAATATGTTTAAATAGTTATGCAGTCATATCACATATATGCATATATTAGCATTTCTCAAATATATATATATTAGTTATTTACATGTATTATAATAAATTTTTGTCCTGAAACAAATAACGTACTTCAAAATAGCTTTGAATGAAAATAAATTAATGGATGATTTATAAGTGTGCAGTTGACTCCGGTATATGCTAATAACGTTATATTGTCTCCATGTATCACTGTGTTGTAACTAAAGTCTTGCATATACTTAAGATTAAATCGAATATTTATAGTTGCCTCTTTAAAAATAAAGATTGAGAAATAGGTAAAATATATAATGGGTTGACACTTGTAAATTTTTTCCCATAACACTTGTAAATTTTTTCAATTCATACGTTCCATAATTTAGATAACGATAGATATAGTTATATCCCAAAAGAATATACTCATATAAGGAAATGCAATATTTTATGCCTCATTTGATGGTGAGCTGGAAGAAATGTTAGCACGCCGGGCGAAATGCTTAGCAGTATTTCGTCTGTCGTCACGTTCTGAGTTCAAATTCCGCCGAGGTCGACTTTGCTTTTCATCCTCTCGGGGATCAATTGAATAAGTACCAGTTACGCACTGAGGTCGATATAATCGACTTAATCCGTTTGTCTGTCCTGTTTGTCCCATCTGTGTTTAGCCCCTTGTGGGTAGTAAAGAAATAGGTATTTCGTCTGCCTCTACGTTCTGAGTTCAAATTCCGCCGAGGTCTACTTTGCTTTTCATCCTTTCGGGGTCGATAAATTAAGTGCCAGTTGCGTACTAGGGTCGGTCTACTCGACTGTCCCCCTCCCCAAATATTTCGATCCTTGTGCCTAGAGTAGAAAAAAATAATTTATGCTTAGTCAATACGGTGAGCTGGTAGAATCGCTAGCACGCTGGGTAAAGTTCTTGGTTGCAATTTGTCCGTCCTTACGCTCTGAGTCCGAATTCCACCGAGGTCGACTTTGACGTTCATCCTATCGGATTCGATAAAGGAAAAAGCACAAGCTGAGCGTCGGGGCCGATGTAATGGACTTAAACCCTCCCCCAAGACTGCTGGCCTTGTGACAAAATTCGAAACTGATATTTTATGTCTATTTTTTCAAATTCCGCCAGGTCGACATTATCTTTCATCATTTCGGAATTGATAAATTAAGTACCATTTGAGTACCTTTTAAGTCGGCGAGCTAGCCGTATCGTAAGCACGGTAGGCAGAATGCTCAGTGGCATTTAGTCCGTTCTTACGTTCTAAATTCAAATTCCGCCGCTGTCGGCACCACCTTCAATTACTTCGAGTTTCATTTTTTTTTAAATGCACCAACGGAGCGCTGGGGTCGATGTTACGACTTCTTACTGCCGCAAAATTACTAGATTTATTCCAAAATTTGAAATCAATATTTTATGCTTGTTTACTCTTTTACTCTTTTACTTGTTTCAGTCATTTAACTGTGACCATGCTGGAGCACCGCCTTTAGTCGAGCAAATCGAACCCCGGACATATTCTTTGTAAGCATAGTACTTATTCTATCTCTCTCTTTTGCCGCACTGCTAAGTGACGGAGACGTAAACATACCAGCATCGGTTGTCAAGTGATGTTGGGGGGACTAACACAAACACACAAACATATACACACATATATATATAAGGGGCTTCTTTCAGTTTCCGGCTACCAAATCTACTCACAAAGCTTTGGTCGATCCGAGGCAATAGTAGAAGACACTTGCCCAATGTGCCACGCAGTGGGACTGAACCCGGAACCTTGTGGTTGGTAAACAAGCTAATTACCACACAGCCACTCCTACGCCTGTTTATTCAATATAAATTTATATAAAATAAAAGTAAACGGTGGGTGTAATACACGCGTACATTTTTCCATAGGCACGTTTCTTTATACACTTTATATTTGATGTGTATATTATAAAAATGAACACATGTATGTTACAGAGGATGTATAATGTATGAATTTACATGGAATACCTAAAAATATGTCAAGGTGCATTTGTCTTAATACCGTAAATACTTGCATACCGACTACACTATTCTCCTTTACATAATATAATATGTATTTATTCAACAAGGCCCTAGATATTTTTGGCCTTCGAAGAAAAGATGATTAAAAGAATACATAGTTGAATCACTAATATGTCTTTTATGAATAGTATATAATTGCGAAAAGATGCTGATTTCTACGTATATTGTAATTAAACTAATTTAGTATATACGATCTGTGGCTGTGTGATAAGAAGCTTGCTCCCCAACCACATGGTTCCGAGTTCAGTTTCACTGCGTGACACTTGGTGCAACTGCCTTCTACTATAGCATCAGGTCGATCAAGACATTGTGCGCGGATTTGGTAGACTGGAACTGAAAGGCTTCCGTTGTGTGTGTATATGTATATATATATATATATATATATATATATTATATATATATATATACATACATATATATATACTTTGATACTTTGATACTTTGATAGGTTTCGGCCATTTTTGGCCCAGGCCATGTCTAACTTAATATATATACCCTTACGTAGTTCTCGGGGAGATTCAGCGTGACACAGAGTGTGACAAGACTGGCCCTTTGAAATACAGGTGCAACAGCGCAAAAAAGTGTGAGAGAAAGTTGTAGTGAAAGAGTATAGCAGGATTCACCAGCACTCCCTGCCGGAGCCTCGTGAAGCTTTAGCTGTTTTCGCTCAATAAACACTCACAATGCCCAGTCTGGGAATCGAAACCGCGATCCCAAGACAGCGAGTCCTCTGCCCGATCCACTGGGCCATTGCGCCTCCACACATACACACACACACACACACAAACACACACACACGCACAGACACACACACACACACACACGTATATATACATATATGTCTGTGTGTTTGTGAGTGTGTGTGTGCGTGTGTGTGTATGTACATATGTGTGTATATTTAATTGTTATTTATTTGGCAACATACGCGATGACAAGTACACATAAACATGTATACATGCACACACACGCACACACATACATAAACGTACGAATACCACATAGCTTCTTCATCACAGCCATAAACGTATTCCTTCTCTATTTACTTTGTCGTTGTTCCTCAATTATTATATTAGCCATATCCCCAACATCTAACACAGATTAACGAACAGTTTATAAGATATCACTACAATATTTACGCACCTCTCAGTTAATTATTTAATCTCCTTTCAACTTCAAAAGAAATTAAATTTCCATACATTGCCCGTACTTGAAATCAAGTAAAATTTTGTCACTGTCAGATAATTTTCGTTAAAAAAATATATTTCGCTTCGCTTCACATATACGGTGTAGAAAATTTATCGCTGATGTATATCGCAGATTTCGTTTCTAGCTTAGTGCTTAAAAAGAATTCAAAGCAAGCAAGAAGCGAAAACAGAGTGCATAATTTTTTTTTAATAATAAATTTTACTCATTAATTAATTTAACATTATTTTAAATATATATATATTTTTTACTACGAATCCATTAAGTATCTGTGAGTATATATCGTCTGTGTGTGTTTATGTTCTTCTGTGCATGTGTGAGGATTACAATATAACAAAGATGGTAGTCGGCGAGCTGGAAGAAACGTTAGCACGCCGGACGAAATGCGTAGCCGCATTTCGTCAGCCGTTACGTTCTGAGTTCAAATTCCGCCGAGGTCGACTTTGCCTTTCATCCATTCGACGTCGATAAATTAAGTACTAGTTACGCACTGGGGTCAATGTAATCGACTTAACCCGTTTGCCCACTCTATGCGTAGCCCCTTGTGGGTAGTAAAGAAATAGGTATTTTGTCTGCCGTTCCGCCGAGGTCGGCTTTGCCTTTGATCCTTTCGGCGTCGATTAAATAATTACCAGTTACGCACTGGGTCGATGTAATCGACTTAATCCGTTTGTCTGTCCTTGTTTGCCCACTCTATGTGTAGCCCCTTGTGGGTAGTAAAGAAATAGGTATTTCGTCTGCCGCTACGTTCTGAGTTAAAATTCCGCCGAGGTCGACTTTGCCTTTCATCCTTTCGGTGTCGATTAAATAAGTACCAGTTACGCACTGGGGTCGATGTAATCGACTTAATCCGTTTGTCTGTCCTTGTTTGTCCCCTCTGTATGTAGCCCCTTGTGGGAAGTAAAGAAATAGGTATTAAAACGCGTCCATAATTAACTGAAGTCTGTTTGATTTCATTATTTTCCTTCTTTCTTGTCAGTGTGAGTTACAGAGAGGTTTGTCAGTAGAGTCATATTTTGTAGCGAACAGAAATAACGGTCTTTTGGCTGCTATTTCTAAATTTTTCGGTATGTGGTTAAGCAACTCGTTGCTAAACCCTTAACTATTGTCATAATTATATATAAAACTTCTTGTATAAGTTTTTACCGAAAACGGTTCCTTTCCATACCGAAACTACTTGGTGAAATTTATTAATTATAAATTAATATTTTTTTACCCTATATCTTATATTTATAAGACTGCCATAATAGTATGGCGATAACTATTAATTTCCAGTAACGCTGCCGTAATCCCCTTTAGAGAGACTTAGTAATTTTAATATTTCTATTATTGAAAACAAGTGGATGTATTCCACTGAAACTAGGTAAATAGATTCTTCGAACAGGGACAGTCAGTAGCGACACCTGCTGGGTCTGACTACGCTGCATTGATAAAGGGCAGATACCGTGAAACAATGTCTGCAGCTGTCTGACTGGCAGGATGAAGCGGCTGACCTCCCCTGTTCGAAGGTTTATAATGGACGCAGTTTGTGTGATAAATATCAAGCTTGAGGCGGTGGCCTCATGGAGCTAATCAGCGACAGCTTTAGTCTTATATTTATAAGACTGCCATATTAGTATGGCGATAACTATTAATTTCCAGTAACGCTGCCGTAATCTCCTTTAGAGAGACTTAGTAATTTTAATATTTCTATTATATATATATATATATATATATATATGTATGTATATGTATGTATGTATATGTATGTATTTATATATTTATATATACATCGGTATGTACGTATATATGATAAGCACATGCGTGTACGTTTGTATCTATGAGTGCGTACGTGTGTATGTATTATATGAATCTCTGTTTGCGTACTCTTGAGTAACTTTACATTGGGGGCTATATGTTCAACAACAATTGAATTCCAACATCAAAGTGCCCTCCAGTACACCTCTGACGTAGTTTTGCATCAACATTTATTATCTTTTCTACTTCTAGGCACAAGGCCAGACGTTTTAGGGGAGGGGATTTTGATCGCTGTCATTGTTGTTGTTAATGATAGCGATGTTGGTCTTTGTGTTGCTGCTGATGGTCGTGACGGTTGTGATATTATTATTTGACATGTTTCTATCGGTGATATACAAGCTTTGTTTACTTGGCTTACCAATTTTGAAAAAAAATTCAATAAATACCTAATGCCCACACACACATACACACACACACAAACGCACACACACACACACACATACAAACATAAATATGTATAGATATATATGTATATATACGTGTCTGTGTGTGTGTATGTGTGTATAATTTCTTACTGTGATTGTCTTTCAATCACTAATATAGGCGTAGGAGTGGCTGAGTGGTAAGTAGCTTCCTTACGAACCACATAGGTCCGGGTTCAGTCCCACTGCGTGGCACCTTGGACAAGTGTCCTCCACTATAGCCTCGGGTCGACCAAAGCCTTGTGAGTGGATATGGTAGACGGAAGCTGAAAAGAAGCCCGTCGTATATATGCATATATATAGATGCGTTGTGTGTGTGTGTGTGTGTGTGTGTGTGTGTGTGTGTGTGTTTGTATGTTTGTGTGTCTGTGTTTGTCCCCCAACAGCGCTTGACAACCGATGCTCGTGTGTTTACGTCCCCGTAACTTAGCGGTTCGGCAAAAGAGACCGATAGAATAAGTACTAGCCTTTCAATGGAATAAGTCTTGGGGTCGATTTTCTCAACCAAAGGCGGTGCTCCAACATGACCGCAATCAAATGACTGAAACAAGTAAAAGCGTAAAAGAGTAAATACCTAACACACACAAACACACACACACACACACACACACACACACACACACCACACACACACACACACACCAAACAAACATAAATATGTACAGATATATACGTATATATATACGTGTCTCTGTGTGTGTGTGTCTATATATGTATAATTTCTTACTGCATTTGTCATTCAATCACTAATACAACAATATATTAAAACGTACGTAGTGACGTATTTCTTATGAACACCTAACAAATATACAACATTTCAGAAAGCAAGAACAATAGACAAAACAATATATATCGATATTCATATCATGTAAATACTATGCTTAGTACATTCACAGCAAGGGCACATATTTAAGACAGAAGTTAAATGTGTAAATCATATAAATAGCACAGTAGCGTTGGCTCTGTGAAACGGCGTTTCAGATCACTTGGTTGTTTAATATGGTTGCGCTTGTTTATTCTGATGTGCCTATTCATACGTCTGCGCATGGTTCTGTGTTTGTTCTGTGACTGTGTCGAGTGTTATATACGCATACATATGTATGTGTACATAAACCACAAACATGTATGTGTGTAGATATATATACATATATACATATATATATATATGTATATATATATATATATGTTTGGTGTATATATATCTATATGTGTGTATATATATATATATATATATATATATATATATATATATAAACTCGTGGGTTTCTAGGTGCAATATAAGTATACTTGATGTATATGAATATATGTGTGTATATGTAGGTGCATATATAATATATATATATATATATAATATATATATATATAATATATGTCTTGGTGTGGTGTATGTATGTATGTAGATATATACATATATATACATATATTTACATATATATATTACCGATATATTATATACATATATATATACACATACATATTCATATATGTGTACATACACGCACACATACTCGCGCGCGCACACATACTCGCGCGCGCACGCACACACACACACACACACACACACATATATATATATATATATAAACATACGCTTAAAGCTGTTTACTTGAATTTGTAATCCGTAGGTGTGAAAAAGTTTAAGTCTGTACCTGGAACTACGCAGTCAGAAACACGCACTATCATTAAACAACAATAGCTGTATATCAATAAATTCAGTCTAGCGCGGGCTAATCTTTATCGTTGTGTTATAAAAACGTATCAGTTTACCTATATATTCCAGTATTCATTATTGTTTTGAAACAATGCCACCATTTCTCAAAAAAAAAAAGTAATCTTTGCAAACATTGGCACACATATCTGATATTTTGGATTACAAGGCATGATAAAATTTTTTTTTTAAATCCCAGTCCGAGACAAGCCGATGTTGTAAACAAGATGACTTCATGGAAAGAGATTGTGGAGGTTTGATAATTGTAATGAAACGTCAATAAAATAAAATAAATGTGTTAATATCATTTAGAGGTAGAATTCTCAATTTTATTTCAAATTCGTTTTATTTTTCAGTCTGCAACTGTTTCTTTTAATTTCACTCGCAAACATATTTCATCTCTGTTATTCTCTCCCCATCGTGCAATGATGTCTTTCTTCCTTACTCACAGACACCTATCTCACACAGATAAGTCCATGTTCGCCTGCATATACAATCACATATACACGCACACGCTTTATTTATGAAGCCCTAGAATGTATAATTCCAGCGTTGGGTCAGGCTATTTCTCCATGTCTTATCAAGTGCAGCATTTATTTTCCCGCATTCCTTCCACCTAACCATGCATTATTCTCTTCCTATTTACGATCAAAAGGAAATAATATTAGGAATTAAGTATCAGATTTGTCCGAATTAGTGCAATTTATGATGTTGTATAGTTTGCAGTGTGGTGAAGACGTTGTTGTTACCTAGTCGTTCTCTGTGCTAATCGATATAAGGATTTGTCTAAATCCCTAAGTCGTTCTCCCAAGAAAATACGTTTGATCTCCATCCTTACAATTGCATGTCCTGACATTGGGGGCACGGAACATGTCTCGTAGTTGTCCAACTCTTGTCTTGATGGTGGGGTACGATCACAAGATTTTTCCATCGATCCCATGGGTGCTAGCTTTTACAAGCTTTATATTTTTAGAGGTTGTCTATTTAGAGATTGTTGTTTGCTCAAATGCAACAGCTTAAACTAATGCACATGCATTTCACTGTCCTGCAACGATTCTTTACAAATGTGACAAAAAATATGAATCCTGTTTTTAAAAATGCAATCAAATGTAATCCCAAAATAGGTTCAGAAATTAATTATATCATGCAAGAACAGGTAACACATATGCTAATAAAGGTAGCATTGGTTTCAAACAGAAACGAATCGAGAAATGACGTGGAGTGAAACTGTTGATTATACCGACACCAGGGACTTCTTGAAATCGACCCCGAAAGAATTTTATGTCAGAACGTAAGGGACATCTTTGCAATATATCAAGCCATTTTTCTAAACAATAAAGGCAGTAATAAAATTCTGCAACCCAACTTGTCAGGTACTCCACCGATTCCTCCGCATCTCACCACTCATTGTAATAAGACAAGAAATATGATGGAGAAATATTTAAAAGCAAAACAGAAACGAATCGTAAACAAGTTCTAACCGGTAATACGTGTTGCACCTGTAATAAGGTATAGTGTCCAAGAATAGTAAAATTATTTCCACATGCGTTCATCTTTCTCTTCTTTGGTCTGTTGCAGAGACCAAATGTATTCTTGTCTGTCTCCTTTTCTACCTTTTCTCCTGTCAAAGTATGTTCCTCAGCGTTCGCCACCTCTTACCCCACCTGGTTTAGCAGCCCTCACAATTGTTTCACTATCCTGTTTTTGTTACCAGTTTTGACCCTCTGCGAAAACCCCAATTGTATCTTGGTTTGCGGGAACAGCTGTTTTCTTAAAGTCACATATTGTCGAGAATTGCTCGAAATACGGAGTAGATATGTTCTTCTCCATCTGTAGATTTATACTACCATCATGTTCTTAATGAGGAAATTAACCTCTCTGTCTATATATATACCCTCTTTGTAATGTTGGCAAATGAAATACGTATAAAAATGTGCATTGTCCGTTTAATTAAAAAATTCTAAATGTGGCTGGAGATTGCTCGGCATAATAAAACTGATGTAATACTTACAGTGTTTAATAAAATGAAGTAGCATAAAACGATTGTACTACACTACCTTGGATTCCTTGTTGATGTTTTGATTACATATATATATATAATCTATATATATATATATATATATATTATATATAGACACACATATATATACGATAATATATATATATATACGTGTATATATATATATGTATATTATATATATTATATATATATATATATATATATATATATATATATATATATATATATTATATTATATATGTATACATAGATATATACATACATACATATATTATACATATATTAGTGAATCTGATCATGAAAATACTAAAAAAACACAATAACGCGAGGACGTGGCACGAGTGTAGTATTTTTGGACGCTCAAGAGGAAACAAAGAACGTTTATATTCTGTGAAATTTGATCTAGTATTTCTAAATAGAATTTTTCCATATAAGTTTGGATTAATATTCCCTCATATTATTATTATATATATATTAATATATATATTATATACATATATATGTATATATATATATATTATATATATATATATATATATATATATATATATATATATATGTATGTATATATATATATATATATATAATATGTATATATATAGTATATATGTAATATATACATATCTATATATATTATATATAAATGAGAGAGGAAATCTAGCTAAGCAATATCATGTACAGCTATGTACTCTTTAGGCATATGCAGTAATAAATATAAACTTAGTCATGAATAGTACACAAATACTCACGTGCACAAACACACACAAACACACATACACACACACATCTACAGATATATAATCTTAAAGAGGCAACATATGGATAAAAATGTGTAACAGTAGTAGAGAACTAATGGAAATATATTGTTAAAAAATAAACTAATAAAACTAAAACAATGTGAAAATACTGTTGTGAATTGAAAAAAAGAGTTTAAGAGGAATTTGTATTCAAACCAAAAAGTAAGAATTATTTTTAAAGCAAAGTTTGCGTGGATAACATTTGGGAATGCATTAATGTGAATACCCATTGCAAATTCTCTAAGAAATAACTTTGAAATGGTTGACTGTCAAAGAGATACATAAATCACAATAATGAGAGTTTCAATGTAAAGTATTTGACTATATATATCACTTAGAAAATACACACCCGAATATATAGCATTCAAATACAGACAATTCAAAAACAAAAGAAAAAACAAAAGTATATAATAGAGTTAGCAAGGAAAAAAATACTTGTTATCAATGGAAACATAAAACTTCGTTGAAATAGATACATTTAAAAGCATAATATATCCGCATATACCGCTTATTTCTATTTAAGTAGTAAATACACGGTTTTGCAAAATAAAACAAGAAAAATGGAGCTAATAATAATAGCACTTTAAAAAGGATGGAGAGAATCTTTAAAGGTACGCAACCTATACTAAACAAATGTTACAATGGAAAATAAAAATATTTTTTCAGGCAGTTTAATTGCAGTGAATTGAGCGAACGGGAGACTGTGGATAATTAAATGCAGAATTGCAGAAGATAATGATTCGAAACTGAGGGACACATCGGAGGCATAAATGCGTGATTATTTTATGGAGGAGTGGCTGTGTGGTAAGTAGCTTGCTTACGAATCACATGGTTCCGAGTTCAGTCCCACTGCATGGCACCTTGGGCAAGTGTCTTCTACTATAGCCTCGGGCCGACCAAAGACTTGTGAGTGGATTTGGTAGACGGAAACTGAAAGAAGCCCGTCGTATATTTGTATATATATAAATATGTATGTGTGTGTATATATGTTTGTGTGTCTGTATTTGTCCCCCCAACATCGCTTGACAACTGATGCTGGTGTGTTTAAGTCCCCGTCACTTAGCGGTTTCGCAAAAGAGACCGATAGAATAAGTATTAGGCTCACAGATAATAAGTCCTGGGGTCGATTTGCTCGACTAAAGGCGGTGCTCCAGCATGGCCACAGTCAGAGGACTGAAACAAGTAAATGAGTAAAAGAGACCGACAACAAAGAGTGAGGGATTATCAATCTGGGCAGAATACTATCTTAACTCTCCGTAGGCACACCAGGTTGACGATATTACTTAGATTAAAACTCCAAGTAATGTTTTAGTAGTTTCCCAAGTTAACGTTCATCTACACTGTAAATCCGTGGATATTTGTGTATACGTATGTATGTGTGCTTGCATATATAGATATATATATATATATATATATATATATATATATATACAAGTATATATGAATGAATGTGTATATATGTATATACATATATACGTAAGTACAGTATGCACGCATGCATGCGACTAAATGCGTGTGCAACTGCGCGCACGTATGTGAATGTGCATGTATATATACATGTATGCGCACACATATTCGTGTATGAATATATTTACGGATGCGCGTGAGCATGCACGTGTATATACGTGTGTGTATGTATAGGCGTATGTATATGTCTATACTTATGTGTGATCGTATATGTATACATATTCGCAAATATATATATATATGTATGTGAGCGCATGCGTAGGTATGATATTATACATTCTTTCCTCCTTTCCTATTCCTTCATAACGCTAACCTATAAGATACGTCTATCTATAGTAATTTGACATCTTTGTATTCTTCACTCTACCTCAAATTTTACAACCAAAACTACTACTCACTTCGTTATCACCCTACCCATAACTTTTCTCTACCTTTTCTCTACCCATCCCTTAATGCGACTCTGTCATATAACCCCTACTCACATATCTTACATTCATTTAGTCCTTATCCCCTCATCTCTTCCTATCCCCACCCCACACATCTCCCATCTTCCCATTACGTTATCTTGACCACCAACTAACACTCCCTTTCTCACTTCCTCCACCCTTTCTTCTCTTTTCTTTTTTCTTTTCTTCACTCTTCGTCTTTTTGTCTCCTTTTCCCTTTTTTTTCTTTTTTCTCTCTTTCTTCCTCTCATTTTCTCTTCCTGTTTTAAATTTGACCTATCTCCTCTTTCTAATCATACACATCTCTCCTGTCGCCCTCCATCTATCCATGAATACGACCAATACATTCTCAAATTTTTATTAACACCACAAAACACTTTCGAACGAGCAACACCGATTCCACGGCTCCATGCTTTGAAATGACTGAACATGAACTGCTATTGGATCTTACAAACCATGTACAAGAAACATGTTTACCACTTCTATACACCATTTTCCTCGAATAATGGAACTGCAACTACAATATCTTTATACATCTTATTTCTACTTTCATTCTCTTATTTCCCTCTATATTCCCTATCTCCTCCTTTTCTACACTAATTCGAACTCATATATTTACTCACACCCGTCTCTGACGAAGGGATATCCATAATATCCCAGAAAAAGCTGTAAGACTATTTCCTTATAAATGACTTGAAAACTCCTCACAGCCTTGGATTTCTAACCTAATTCGGTCTAATATATATATAATATATATAATATATATATATATATATATATATATATATAATATATATAGTTAATGTTAATCCAAACAAGAAAACAAAAATACAACAACCTGAGGACGTGGAACAAATAAAGTATTATTGGATGCTCAAGAAAGAAGGGAAGAAGGAGGGTTTGACGTTTCGAGCGGAGCTCTTCGTCGGAAACATAGGAGAAGGAAAGATCCCGAGAAGGGA
>NC_043010.1:53763576-53788576 GCF_006345805.1 Octopus sinensis | reverse complement strand
TGCTGCTTTGTGGGGGGTTATATCGAACAGATGTGGAACGGATCCGTCTGTTGGCCGAGTCTGTAGTGATTATCGCCCCGCCGTACTCCTTCATTTGGGGCAGAAAAAGCAGTTTTCCTTTTTCTGGTGGCTTTGGCAAAAGCGGTTGTTTAGTGGACAAGTCTGAAAACCATGAGGGCAGACGTATTCCTTTTTGGTAGAGCTCTCATTGACTTCTTAATATTTCACTTAAAAAGGAAACTGAGAGTGGAGAAGGAAGTGCTATGCTCGGTCGGTAAAATTTGCGAAAATTTCAACGATGGAGTACGCATGCTTTTGGAGTTCAGTGAAGTCTCGAACAGAGAAGTTGCTCGATCATCTCTAGAGGATAATCATAAAAACTCGGTTATATATATACATATATATATAGTCGGATAATATATGTGTGCGTGTGTGTGTGTTGATATATACATATACATATATATATATATGTATGTATGTATATATGTATACATAGCCTTTTATTCTTTTATATGTTTCTGTCGTTTGACTATGCTGGAGCGCCACCTTTAAGTGAGGAAGTCTTCGCATGGGTACATAACTGTGTTATTTCCGTTGGTCTGCTGGACCCCCTGTGGTTTTATAAAATAAAAAAATATAAAGAATAAATAAAAATATAAAGAATAAAAAATAAAAAAAAATAAAAATAAAAATAAAAATAAAAATAAGGGAGGAAGTGGAGAAGAAAAAATATTTTTGTGTGTTGATATTTATACCAACACATATATATAACACACACACAGACTTATACATAAAATATTTGAAAAAAACCTTTTTATCGGTTCAAAATGAACAACCAAATTATACCATCTTGAAAGTTGTATGTCATAGGAAAGTTAAAACTAAAGTGACAATTAAAGGGTAAAGATGGAAGTGAATTATAAAGATAATAATATAATATGATGTATATAACAGGCAATACACACATCTACACACACACAGATTTTTCCTTCAATGTATGTGAGTAAAGTTTCAGCCATTTAATTGGGGGGAGAACTTAGCTATGAAATGTTTTTCCATATTCCTCCTGAAGGGGGTGTCATTCTTCGGACACTTGTAGAAGGGAAATATCTTAAATTTTCCTTCTCCACATGTAGCTAGGTGTGTGCTTAGTGGTATTTTGCGTAGTTCTTCCTGCCGAATATGTTGTCGGTGGATCCTGGCTCGCTGGCACAAAGAATTACCAGTTTCTCCTACGTAATTCTCCTTGCATGTGGGGCAGGTTATGCAGTATATGACGTTCTGCGTCTTGCAGTTCATATCTGCATTTACTTTGAATATGACACCATTTTTAAATCTTATCTCTCTGTTGCTCTCTATGTATTTGTAGGTGGGGTGCTGCAGGTCCCACATCTACCATATATTATATATATATATATATTATATATATATATATATATACACGCCATTCTGGACTGCTGAAATCTATAAGTTAATTTTCGCATATTCCTTGCTGTTGACGGGCCTAGGTTCGAGACTTTTTTTGTTTCCCTAGCGTCAAAATAATGCACTTGCTTGTCGTTCATACACCGGTCTTCGTCTTTTGTTTTTCTATAAATATCAGCTACACAAGTTATATATATATATATATATATATATATATATATATATATATATATATATATATATATATATATGTATGTGTAGTGTGGTGTGTGTATGTATGTATGTATGTATGTATGTATGTATGCATATGTATACATACCTGCGTTGCACACTTGTGAATGTGTGTATATATGACCCCGTCTGTTTCAACAAGTGTGTTTTCACCAATACAGAGGAGCCAATTCGGGCATATGTTACATTCAGTGTGTTCACTAAGGCGACGCACGGATGCATCCGGGTAATCGATTTCAAAGACATTATTCAAGCGTTTTGTTTTTAGTTTTACATTCTTCATTAAATTCGTTGTTCTGTCATTGGTTGAAAATTCCTTGGAAACGTTTTCTTCCTTTTTACGCTATCGCTTTCCCATTCATCACTTTCTAATTGAATTTGTGAAAATAATCTAAATATAAATCTGGTTGTGTGGTATGTGACTAACCAATTCTCTTTCTGATAGTTGAAGTTTCTTTGGTGATTTTAAATTTTAAATTTGTCGCATTGAATACGGTTTTGGAGAAGGCTGCTTCAACGGCTTTAAGGGTTCAGTCCCACTTAGAGGCAACGTGGTCTTTCTATTATAGCCCTAGACCGAATAATGACTTGTAAGTGAGTTTGGTTTACAGAAAGTGTGTGAAAGCTTGTCGTGTATACCCCACCCCCACACACACATATTGTTCGTGCCGCACATTAGCTCACTTTCTGCGTCACGTGAGAGGTGTGATCACAGAGCAACGTGGGATGAAGTGTCTTGCTCAAGAACTCAACACACCACCCGATCCAGGAATTAAACTCACGATCTAGCGGTTGTGAATGCAACACACTAAACATTAAGCCATGTACCCTCATACATACATACATACATACATACATACATAATATATATATATATATATATATATATATATATATATACATATATACATACATATATACATACATATATAGATACATATATCTATACATATATATATACATATATATATACATATATATATATATATATATATATATATATATATATATATCAACAATCAAGGAACGGCCATAATAGGCCATTCACCCACTAGAAATAACAGCCAAAGCTTCAACCGCAAATAAAGATCAATTCCGTAAACAGGAGAAAATTTAAAAAAACATTTACCCTGTAATTTCTTGTACGATGCACCGTTTCGTCTGCTGTTTAATGGTAAACTAACCTGATTAAATTAAATCAAGCCAATCTTCCATAGGCCCTCAGATTCTTCAGCAAGAAATAGCCAAGTCGGAACAGATATTTTCACGAGGCATTTCCGACACTGCCAAGGCAATATCTGACCTAAAATTTTCAAATCGTCGCACTCGCGCCAAATTTATCGGCAGCAAATAAATATAAGCCGTCGATTCCATTACGGAATTAACCAGAAAATTCATAATTAATCAATATAGGGTGGTGAAAAAAATTTTGTAGAATTCTTTTTGCCACCAGCGGCCTAGTGGGAAAAAATTAAATAGTCATAGACCATTTTAAGTTCAACATCAACAATCAAGGAACGGCCATAATAGGCCATTCACCCACTAGAAATAACAGCCAAAGCTTCAACCGCAAATAAAGATCAATTCCGTAAACAGGAGAAAATTTAAAAAAACATTTACCCTGTAATTTCTTGTACGATGCACCGTTTCGTCTGCTGTTTAATGGTAAACTAACCTGATTAAATTAAATCAAGCCAATCTTCCATAGGCCCTCAGATTCTTCAGCAAGAAATAGCCAAGTCGGAACAGATATTTTCACGAGGCATTTCCGACACTGCCAAGGCAATATCTGACCTAAAATTTTCAAATCGTCGCACTCGCGCCAAATTTATCGGCAGCAAGCAAATAAATATAAGCCGTCGATTCCATTACGGAATTAACCAGAAAATTCATAATTAATCAATATAGGGTGGTGAAAAAAATTTTGTAGAATTCTTTTTGCCACCAGCGGCCTAGTGGGAAAAAATTAAATAGTCATAGACCATTTTAAGTTCAACATCAACAATCAAGGAACGGCCATAATAGGCCATTCACCCACTAGAAATAACAGCCAAAGCTTCAACCGCAAATAAAGATCAATTCCGTAAACAGGAGAAAATTTAAAAAAAACATTTACATATATATATATATATACATACATATATATATACATATATATATATATATATAATATATCACCTTGATCACGTTGACCAACCAGTCCGTGAGGCGTCTATTTGACACCGTTGGTCACAGCACGCTGTCCACTCCTCTCTGGATCGCGCCTTTCTCATCCACGTGATCCCAATCGTCCTCCTGAAATCGTAACTCCACCGTCGTGGAGGTCTTCCGGGTGGTCTTTTCCGCTCACGCGGCTACCACTTGGTAACTGCGTGCGTCCACCGATTATCGGTGAGCCGGGCGACGTGTCCAGCCCATCTATACTTGCTGCGTGTATACTCTGCGATGACATCTCTCACGCCGGACTTCTTTCTGATGATCTTGCTACTTATGTGCTCTCTCAACGAGATACTAAGCATTGACCTTTCCATGGCTCTTTGAGCCGTTACCAGTCTTTTCTCTTCTCTCTTTGTGGTAGCCCATGTTTCACTACCATATAACACGCTTTTGGAGGATGAACAAACCTACACCCGCTTTCAAGAGGTGGGGTGGAGAAACACAAATAAAAAGATACCTGTGTGCGCACAAACACACACATACGTGTACTCGCATGCACACATACACACTCCTGCATGCAACTCTCTGAGTATCCCTGTCTGTGTGTCTATCTATCTATCAATCTATGTATATATACATGTATCATATATATATATAACTTATATGTTATATGTTATATATATATATATATATATATAATATATATATATATATATATATATTATATACATGTATATATAGATAGATAGATAGATAGATAGATAGATAGATAGACACACAGAAAGACAGGGATACTCAGAGAGTTGCATGCAGGAGTGTGTATGTGTGCATGCGAGTACATGTATGTGTGTGTTTGTGCGCACACAGGTATCTTTTTATTTGTGTTTCTCCACCTCACCTCTTGAAAGCAGGTGTAGGTTTATTCATCCTCCAAAAGCGTGGCGGTTCGTAAAATGACATCAATTAAATATATACCGATGTTGTCAACAAATTAAGGCTGTCCAACAAGTATGGCCGTAGTACAATCACTGAAATGCGTATAATTTAAAAGATAAGATACCTCACATAGTAGTTTCAAATGATGACTGAAGGCCGGCAATATTAAGGGAGGGAGTAAATTAATTACGTCGACCTAAGTACTCAGCTAGTAATCATGTTGTCGACCCCGAACGAACGAAAAGCAAAGGCGACCTCTTCGGAATTTCACCTCAGAACCTAAAGACAGTGACATGCCCGCTGAGCATTTCGCCCGGTGTGTTAACGATTCTACCAGCTCACCACATTAGATACGACGTGTATTGAAATGCTGAGTATGTTTCTTGTCGACATTCATTTCTAATATCTGCATATTCTCCCTGATTTCCCCTTTAAAAAAGCAGTCTGCAAATGTATTTATGAATTTATTTATTAATGTTGCAGATTTTAAAGGCGTTGAGAAAGAATTTTAGTGAATAAAAGTATCCCGAAATCAGAATACTGCTTCCGAATAACGGCAAACGTTCTGATAGTTCAATAAGAGCGTGTTTGCATTTGAACACAGTCAAATAAAATCACACAAAATATCCTGTCCGTCGCTCTGATTATTTTGCTCTTCCATTGCACTGGACTGAGATTTTGGTATCTAAACCAATTTTACCGTTTGATGAATGAAAAACTTGACTGGGCAGAAAACTTTCAACCATGATTCACTTTAATATGTTCCCTATGATCACATTATATAACGTAACCCATTTTCTAACATGGAAAGAAATGCGGAATGAAGGACAAGTGGCTGAACTTTCTAGCAACTTCGGAAGGTAGTACAGAGCCTCTAGGATCCGCTCATCTGAAAATAGTATCTCCGTAAATGATATGTTTTTCCCACAAGACATTTGATGTTATTGTGTAGTGTAATCCTCTTCAATGATCTCAAATTAATCGTACACACTGATACATAACAGAGAAAGCCAATTTAACGCTCAGAAGTCAGAGAAATATCACATCATCGTAATGTCATTAATCCACTCATTAGAATCGGATTCAGATTCCGACACGTACTTAAGACATAATCCTTCGGCTGCCAATAATAGATTTATAGTGAATTATTCTCGTTTTTATAATTTCCATTTTGCACAAAGTGACGTTTTTATAATTAATTTACATTGTCTTCATATTTCACAGAATATTCTTTTGATTTCGTTTTAATGTTTCTTTGGTCATTTCTTAATAATATTCAGTATTTTCCAGATTCCAACTAATATAGAAACTTTGAACGAATTAGATTATAGAAAGCAAAATTAAAATAAAAATGCAATATAATTGTTGAATGACAAATACAGAACTAAAATGTGAAGCAATGAAATATATAATGTGTTCGTGGCTGTGTGGTAGGAAGCATGCTTTCCAGTTACATGGTTCCGGGTTCGATCCACTGCGTGTCAACTTGGGGGGAAGTGTTTTTAATATAGCCTTGGACCGACCAAAGCCTTGTGAGTTGATTTGGTAGACGAAAATTGAAATAAGTCCGTTGTGTATACATATATATATATATATGTGAGTGTGTGTGTGTATATACATATATCTGCGTGTGGGTTTGTCTCTCAATTACCGCTAGACAGCTTCTCAAGGAGTGTTTACGTCCCCATAACTTAGCGGTTCGGCAAAAAACAATAGATGAAATAAGTACTAGGCTTACGAAACGAGTTCTAGGGTATATTTGTTACGCTAAAAGGGAAGAAAAAAACCCTTTAAGGCGATGCTCCAGCATTGCCGCAGACTAAAACAAGAAAGAGAATAAAAGAATAAGTCTGAAGAGATAGAGATGAGTAACACTGACGCTTCGGGTATAAGTCTATTGTCAGGAGGAAAAGTGGCGAAAGATGAAACAGAGAGAGAGGGAAATATACAAAGATAGTTTGTGCGAACAAAATATGGGAAAACACGACAACGGATGAAAAGCTGTGAACTAGCGTAAAATAGCATTCTATGAAATGAATTTAGAAAACTGGTGTTAAAAAATGTGTAGATGATTGTGTCAGGGTGTATTTTTACGCTTGGTAGCTTGCGAGTGTATGAAATTTTGTAAACGACAAACTTATGTGGCGTTGCTTACTGTATATGATTACTGTGTGTGCGTTTATATAGGGGTTGAACAAAATACTACAGACAGGTTTTAGGTAATTCTTTTCTAATCTACAAGGCCCCTAATATTTGAGGAGGGGGACAGTCGATTAGAGCGACCCCAGTATGCAACTGGTACTTAATTCATCAATCTCGGAAGGATGAAATGCAAAGTCGACCTCGGGGGAATTTGAACTCAGAACGTAAAGGCAGACGAAATACCACTAAGCATTGCGCCCGACGTGCTAACGTTTCTTATTTCTTTATTGCCCTCAAGGGGGTAAACATAGCGGGGATAAACAAGGACAGAAAAATGGATTAAGTTGATTACATCGACCCCAGTGCGTAACTAGTACTTATCTAATAGACCCCGAACGGATAAAAAGCGAAGTCAACCTCGGCGGAATTTGAACTCAGAACGTAGCGAAAGACGAAATACTATTCGCTCAGCGTGCTAACGTTTCTGCCAGCTCGCCGCCCTATTCTATGGTACAAATATTGTTCCCTGGTAGTTGAGTAATCCTGAAAATACGTCGATTCATATGCCTAGTGTTATTCAAATTTGGAACGAAGTACACATAAGTGAAATGGAGGATATTACCACCCGCCCATTCTCCATGATCACCGGTTTTCAATATAATCAAATATTTATCGCGTATTTTGAAGTAGCAGGTGAAGATCTGCGTACACTCAATATCGCCTCTGATGGAACTAAAACACACTTTACTTGGAGAATGTTTCCAAATACCGTAACAAACTTTCAGAACCTGTACAGAGTCAATTCCTCAGCGTATTAAAGCTGTGAAGAACCAACACCGAATTGGAAAATAAAATTTCCATTTAACAATATGTTTCTATCATATTGTCCGTTCAACCCCTGGATCTGTCGCTGTCTGAGTATTTGCGTGTATATGGGTGTATGCATGCGTGTATGAATGTTCTAATGTAATGTCCGATTATATTTGCATGCGATCTCATTACATATGCATTTATTTGGTCGTCATCGATCGACCCTGATTTAGTAGAGCCATGATCAAATTGTTACAACCACGGCAATCATATCCTTTTAATTGTGTAGCACTACATGCGCCTAGGCTTTTGTCAATAGTGTGTGATTGCAGTGATATCGTTATTAATTTCTCTCAGTTTCTCTGACCATTTCCAATGCCATTGTTGCCGCCTTGTTGATTTTAATCATGTTAGTTTCACTTCCTAAAATACCTGAATACAAAGTACAAAGCATATACATATATGCATAATATATATATATATATATACATACATACATATATATATATATATACATATAATATATATATAAGTATATAAGTATATATATATATATTATATATATATATATATATATATATATATATATATATATATATGTATGTATGTATAAATTTACATATATTTGTGTGGTTGTGAGTGTATGTATGGAAATTTATGATTCGGAAATTCTGTTTTCTGTGAGAGATATCTCCAATTAGTTGACATATCTTCAATATTGATTCAGGTTATCTATATACAGGAAGCAACATAATGGTTCTCTCTTTAGAAACTGCGGTGACATAGAGTCCGATAACACTGACGTTGTTAGTGGTATTTACGTCAGACAGAAGAAAGAAATCTTTTTAAAAAATCAATTTTCTTTGAAAGAATTTCATTCCGTATAAGAATTACGTATCTGGATATCTTCCGCTTATTGCTTTTGTCGAGAATCAGTTGGTAAATATTTTATTCAAAAGTATTTTATGCATCTCAGTTGTATCAAATATCGAAATGTATTGTAACCTGTAAACCGAATGTTTGTGTGTGTGTGTGTGGTGTGTGTGTGTGTGTGTGTACAAATATATCAAATACGCGACCAAGCTAGACAAGACGGCTCTGTTCGAGCAGGGTGAACATGTTGGGTATCTTGGCGTGGTTGAGGACTTCAGTGGTGCTGATTCGGTCGGGTCCCTTGGTTGATATCGACGATGCGTCTCAGTCCACGTAGGTAGAAGCCGTTGATATGTCCTTTCTGTCTGGAGTAGACGCTCCATTTCTCGCTACTGTAGTGTGCTAAGGACGCAATATTAGTGTTTGTAGTCAGTTTTCTATTCTTCGAGATTGTCTTCTTCAGCATGGCACGCACACACACACACACACACATACACACGCATACACATTCATGCATGCATACATACATGCACACACACACACATACATACATACATATACATACATACATACATACATACATACATACATACATACATACATACATACATACATACATATATATACATGCATATAGATATTAGTGTTTGTAGTCAGTTTTCTGTTCTTCTGGACTCTCTTTTTCAGCCTGGCATACTCACACACATATCATCATCATCATTGTTCGACCGTGGTCGAGACAATGGAATTTACCATGCTACGCCAGACTTCACGGTCCATCATGGCATTACGGAGGTCCTGTTGGTGGATGCCTGTATCGCTGGAGATTACATCAGGGTAGGAGAGTGTGCGCCCTCTGGCATTGCGAGTAGATGGCTTCCAGAGGAGAAGAGTAGAAATTACTTCTTCTTCAGCTCTACAACAATGTCCAGCAAACTGGACTCTCCTACCTTTCACAAGAGATGACACAGGTGATAGTTTCCCATATATTTGCATTTTGGTTGGATGGCGCCTCCACGAGAGATTTTGAGCTCTCATAAGGAGGCGAGTGTAGTTTCCATTCAACCGCCTCTCAAGCTTCTTTGATAACGTCCAGGTTTCTGAGCCATATAGTAGAATTGGTTCGACTGTGGCTTTGAAGATTTCTACTTAGTTTGAAGTCTCTACTTAGATTTGATGACCAGATCTTATGCATGTCATTACAGGCTGACCAGGCCATACCCTTTCTAGATAGAAAGTCTTTTCCAGATGATGATACGTATGATCCAAGATATTTGTAATCAGAAACCATATTTAAGGGCGCATTGTTGAGAGTATGGATGATGCAATCACTGTTGGACAGGCACTTGTTTATGTATTCAGTTTTGGCCTCATACACACATATACATACATACATACATACATACATACTTACATACATACATACATACACACATATATACACACATACATGCATACATACATACATACATACATACATACATGCATGCATGCGTGCATACATACATACATACATACATACATACATACATACATACATACGTACATATATACATACATACATACATACATACATACATACATACATACATACGTACATATATACATACATACATACATACATACATACATACATACATACATACATACATACATACATGCATGCATGCGTGCATACATACATACATACATACATACATACATACATACATAAAGTTATGTATGGCCAGGAAGAACATTTTCTTTTCCTCTTTTTAGGTTATTTCGTTGTATGTATCCTTGTAGGTGTACAGTTATATCATATCAGGTGAATCAGTTCGTTTGCCTCTAGCTAAATAGGAACCGTGGCTGAAGTTTACAATCAGGAAATCAAGAGACTAACAGAGTAAACTGCAAATAAGCTAACAAAAGGCAAAGGAAAGATCCAATGAATTATTGAAACATTAGATCTTGGCAGCATGGAGAGCCTTGATCGCCGACGGGATTATCACGGGTGAATTATTGACTTTGACTATAGTTCCGATAAATATCGATGGAATTGAGTCTGAATAAAGAAAACATCAAAAGCAGAAATGCCATGGAGGCTAGTAAGTGCTGTAAAACTAATAACGAAAATTTTAAAGGAAAAGACATGCATTTTATAGCATTGAGGCTATTTGTACTTGAATACGGTTGGAAATACGAGTTAATTTTGAAAGAGTTTTAAGAAACAAATTTAAACGATATACTAAAATATGGGTTGTGTCGTTTGGAAATAAGAGGAAGGAATGGAATGTTAGAAATGATTTTTATGTCCAATTTTGAAGGTTCTAGATGTTGAAACTGAGTACGAATTTTGGGTAGTGTATGCGGTGTAAGACAGTAACGTCGAGTGTTTGTAAGCTGGCAGCCATTTTGTAAAAAGCAAGGGAACAGCGTCCATTTGGATGGAACGTTTTGGTTATACGTAGGCCTGGACAAGGATGTTTTATTGCTAACTGGTAGCTGTTCATGCACGAAAGTTTCTTTCCTGTCTTTTACTAATTTTGATCAAAGTACAGGCAACACCTCTCGCATGAACTTTACCTTGTTGTGGAAAAGGGCGATACCAGAAATGATCGGGCCTAGACTGATACTACAAGATATATCACCCAAGTCTTTAAAGGTATCGCCAAATTACTCTTCTGCAGTATATTTATATCGACCTGGAAAAAATGAAGTACAAAGTTGACCTCAGCGATGTTATGATCCCAGTGTTCAGAGAGTCGGAACAAATACCGCATGTGATGTCGTCACATTTACTCTGACTATAAATGCAAAAAAAAAAAACATAGAAAACAAAAACTGATAGAACATTATTGTTATGAGACGGTGACTGTCGTACAGGGATTACTGACAATTTGTTTCCTATTATTTGCATAACTAACATCTGGATGTAGTCTTTCTTATTGCAGAAAGATCATCCACTAGTCATACCGTAAGTATTATCTGATGCGCAGATAATCTCAAGAAATATGTATTCATCGTGGAAGTAATACTATTCGCGGTATTCCATATAGTTATTGACTACTTATTTATTGGTTTCAAATTGTGGCACAAACCCAGTACCTTCGAGGAGTGAGTAAGTCGGTCACATCGATCCCAGTACTCAACCGCTACATATTTTTACAGACTTCGATATTATGGAAGGCAAAGACGACATTGGTGTAGTTTGAATTCAAAATATGAAGACGGACGAAATCCTGCTATGCGTTTAGCACCGCGTGTTTCCGATTCTGCCAGCGCGCCGTCTTATTGACTACTGAAATATTATATTAAATACCTGCTGCTGGTGCTACCTACTGGAGCCTAGCAGCAGGTATTTAAAGGGGAAAAATTTGACAAGTCAGTCAGTCGCCCGCTGACACTCGTTGACGCTACATCGAAGAGGCCAGGGAACAGAAGAAAGAAGACATGCACCCAACACCAGAGCTGAAGACACCTCCGAAAAGGGGGTGGCTGTCACGTCAAAACGGTAGAGGAGTAGGGGCCGAAACAGGTCGTGGTTCCTCCTGATGATGTCTTGAGCTAACTGGATCCTATAAAGGAGCTGTTGTGGTAGCAGACCACGAAACACGGTTGAAATTCCACAATTTACCAGAGATATAGTGAGGTACGAACGGACAAAAGAATCGTCTTTCATTCACACTAAGAAGCGGTTAGTAAATGATGCTGAAATATTTGGAGATATTAGTATAGTTTTGTATAGTGTTTCTATAATATCTCATCATATAAAAATAGCACTGAAGCATCATCCTGAAAAGAAAAGAAAGAAGCATAACAGAAAAATGATATCGAGGCTTCCAGACGCTATAATTCTATGATGAACGATTGGAAAAAAATTATACAAAACAATGACAAACGTAAAAAGAAGAAATAACACCATCAGAGTAATAGTCAGGAGGAGCATAAATATTATTTATAATAAGAGCAACATTCATCAAAAATCAACAAGAAAATTAACGAATACATCAACAGCGAAAGTAACAACAACGATAACAGCGGTCGTTGCAATAAGTGACATTGACAAAGCTAACAGCAGCAAGAAGAGCGACCGTAATTAAGGCAGACACTCAACGGAAACTATCAGATGTAGACAGGAATCCAATTTCAGTAGAGGAAATCCCCTTTCATGCAACACATCCGCTGTTGAATTTGAAATATATAGAGAGAGTCACGTAAGATCAATGTTTGGTTGGGATGAATGATGATAGAGGAGGGGAGTTTTTACGAGAAATTATAAATCAGATCTGCAAGTTTGTGATAGTATAGTAAATGGCTGAGGTGGTAAGCTTGCAGAACACGTTGTCCAAATCTGAATATATATGTGCTTTTGTGTGCTTGTGTGTGTGTGTGTGTGTGTGTGTGTGTGTGTGTATAATACATACGTACATATAAATATACATATGTGTATAAGAACGTATAATATGTGTGTGTAATTTATATATATATATATATATATATATATATAATATATATATATATACACACACAAACATAAATATGTATGATTATAAATCCTTAAATATTTGTATACGTGTGTTGTAGTAGTAGTAGTAGTAGTAGTAGTAGTATAATCTAATCGAATCCTGGATAGCATATTGGTTGTAAATGTTTGCACAAAACCGGCAATTTGGGGGTTGTTCGGTTACACCATCCACAGTATTCAACTGGTACTTATTTAAATCGAACCCGAAAGAATGACAGAGAAAGTCGGCCAATGAAAAATTGGAACTCAGAACGTATGGATGGATGAAATGCCGCTAACCATTTTACCCATGGTACCAACGATACAGCCAGCACGTCACTTTAACGCTATGAGAATATTAACTTGACTTCTTGTAGAGACATGCAGCAAACAAATATTAGCAAAGGGCGTTGACAATCGTTCGAATATATTGAATACCCGTCGCTTATACTTTGAAATTGTTAAACTCCACCAGCATTTGTTAACATTACTTTTAATCCGGTGAGAAGACCTCTAACTAAACATTTAATCTACGAAAAATAAGAACCACATTTCACTCAAATCCACTTCTGGTGTCATAATGAAAAGAAAAAGCAGGTAGTGTGATAGTATATATATATATTATATATATATATATATATATTATATATATATATATATATCTGCGGGTAAGACGCAAAATTATCACGTTTCAGTTGTCATTGACTATCTTGGATACTGTAAGTTAATGAATCGTCTTCATTTTTTTTCATTATTGGAGAGTATGGCGACTGTGGCTGGCTCATTCAGTTATTAGGTAGATGTTACTGTACCTCTACTTTGATTAAAAATTGTGATAGCGAACTGTAACTTCGAAACGGTATGTGTTTACTATCAACTTATATGGTGGTGGTGGTGTTTTGTTAGTGATGCAACAATTGTTTTAGAACAAACATGATATCGAACAGTCCTGATCAAATGGTCAGCCGTATTCTAATCTACTTATTCACATGCGACGTGCTCTCCACACTCAAGAGGAGAAATCTGATAAAATTATGACAAACAGGGAAGAATTGTCTAGATGTAATTTCCAATTTGTTTTCTCATTAATAAAAATGAAGACAAAACGATATTGCAATAATATTTTCCATTTTATTTTTTATCCAGTAAAGAAGGCAATACCTATGTTCCTTCTAAAGCCTCTTTCACGTGTGTATAAAGGGGTTGGAAGGTATCCTCAAATCTGAGACTTCTGGCGCCAGAGTGGTCTCTGTTAGAGACAACTAAGGATTATGAGTCGGTCTTAGAACGAGCGAGAGGTTAAGTCCACACGACCAAGTTGGCATGTTGACTATAGCAGCGAGCTGGCAGAAACGTTAGCACACCGGGCAAAATTCTTAGCGGTATTTCGTCTGCCGCTACGTTCTGAGATCAGATTCCGCCGAGGTCGACTTTGCCTTTCATCCTTTCGGGGTCGATTAAATAGGTACCAATTACGCACTGGGATCGGTGTAATCGACTTAATCCGTTTGTCTGTACTTGTTTGTCCTCTCGGTGTTTAGCCCCTTGTGGGTAGTAAAGAAATAGGTGTTTCGTCTGCCGCTACGTTCTGAGTTCAAATTCCGCCGGGATCGATTAAATAAGTACCAGTTACGCACTGGGGTCGATGTAATCGACTTAATCCGTTTGTCTGTCCTTCTTTGTGCCCTCTGTGTGTAGCCCCCTGTGGGCAGTAAAGAAATAAGTTGGCATGTCGTGGTGGGGTGTGCTGGGGGGTCTCACGTTTTGACAGTTCCACCGGCCTGCCGCTCTATGTTGGTGCATTTTTTATCGCGCTCAGAAAGATAACATGAAAAGTGACCTTAGCACGCTATATTATCTAGCGTTCTAGCACACTGCCAATGCCTCATGCATGTGTTAGTGGCTAGGGTATTCAGCTCACGATGCTAAGGTCATGAGTCCGATTCCTGGTGGCGAGTTGTGCCCCTGAGCAAGGCGATTTATTTAATGTTACTCTAGTTTACCCAGCTGGCAAAAATTACTTGTACCAGTAACCGTTCTCTATTACAATGAATCTCCTTGAAAATTGCGTGTCTGTGGAGCGCTTAGCCACTTGCACGTTAATTTCACGAGCATACCGTTAAGCTGATAGTATCAACTGAATCACTCGTCGTCGTAACTGACGTAGTGCCACTCCAGTCAATACCTCACTTGTTAGATTTAGACGCATTTTTCTCAGTTTTAGAAACCACTCATCTAGACGTCGTTAACCCCATTCTTTGAAGCGAGAGGATACGCTGCAGGGGACCACTTTATCTAATATGTTGTTGTCCATCACCGTTTACTGGAAACGATCAGTTCAACTTTTATACTCTACACAGCCATGATATCGACTCGACTTCACTCTCCGCTTCTGTTTCTAGATCCACTTCCAATAAAACTGTCCATAAAATAACAATTATTCTCACCATTTCCTGAATTACTGTCATAATACATGGCACCAAAATGGCGCTATCATTATTTGTTCAAAATGAAAGACTCTTCCGTTCTTACCATTTGTGTTGTAATCTGTCTTAGAACCACAATTACAGAAGCCTGTTTGGAGAATAAACATTATCAAAACTTTCTTTCTATTCGCTTTGCTATCTCAAGAACATTCTCATGTTGTTTCTATAAGATTGTCTTTCAACAGGTTTGATGACATTTGATTTTCGTCCTAATCCGCCACAACCTGTTTGAGTTTGCTCGCGGATGTATTAAACTAAACAACTTTCCCACTCGTTTGTATTTCTTTATTTAAGCAAACGTTTACGTTTAAAGAATTCCATTGTAGAATCGCAATTCTCAAGCAGAGACACCACTTCGACTCTATAATGTTTGTTTGTCTCTTCCTTTGAATTTTTCTTTTTAGATTTCATTCTTGTTACTATTATCAATTTTAGTTGTAGAAGTAGTACTAGTGGAGGTGCAATGGCCCAGTGGTTAGGGCAGCGGACTCTGAAGATCGCGCTTTCGATTCCCAGACCGGGCGCGTGTGTGTTTATTGAGCGAAAACACCTAAAACACGACGAGGCTCCGGCAGGAGGTAGTGACGACCCATGTTGTACTCTTTCGCCCCAACTTTCTCTCAATCTTTCTTCCTGTTTCTTGAGTAACGCTACGATGGATTGGCGTCCCGTCCAGCTGGGGGGAAACACATACGCCACAGAAACCGGGGAACCAGGCCCGTGAGCCTGGCTAGGCTTGCAAAGGGCGCATAAATAAAAAAAAAGTACTAGTAGTAGAGTAGTAGTAGTCATTATCGGTATCATCAACATGGTAATCTCACCAGATAAAAAGGTTTAGTGGCATTTTCCGACTATACGTTTTGAGTTCAATTTCTCTCTTCCCCTTTTTCTATCACGTGACGTTGTACATGAACAATCTTGTACGTTTATTGTAATGGTCTACCTATGTATACATGAGTTTCTTTGCGCTAGACGTCTGGAAGACACTATATAAGAAATGGAAGAAAAATGAAAGAAGTGGATAATAATAATAATAATAATAATAATAATAATAATAATATAATAATAATAATTATTATTATTATTATTATTATTATTATTATTATTATATTATTATTATTGTTATTATTATTATTATTATTATCATTATCATTATTATTATATTGTTATCATTATTATTATCATTATCATTATTATTATATTATTATTATCATCATTATTATTATTATCATCATTATTATTATTATTATTATTATTATATTATTATTATCATTATTATTATTATTATTATTATCATTATATTATTATTATTAAAATTATTATTATTATTATTATTATTAAAATTATCATTATTATTATTAACATCATCATCATTATTATTATTATTTTATTATTATTATTATTATTATTATATTATATTATTATTATTATTATCATTATTATTATTATTAAAATATCATTATTATTATTATTATTAAAATTATCATTATTATCATTATTATTATTATTATTATTATTATCATTATTATTATTATTATTATTATTATTATATTATTATTATTATTATTATTACTATATTACACGAAGCTTGACGTACGACTCCAAAAAAAAAAATAAATGCCTAATGAGAATAGAGCGATATGATACGTAATAAAATATAGATTGACACTATTTATTCAAAGGAGCAATATTTCGAGAGTATGTTTGTCTTCTTTTGGTTGAACGTATTTGAAAAATGAAAAACAGAGAGTAATGCAGAAATTCAAAAATTTCAACTTAAAAACCATCCTGTGCTACTTTCGTAAATTTCACATGTTCATAACAGGTAACGAGATAAAAACAAAAAGCAAAAAGCAAAAATGTAAGCAGAAAAATAAAACATTAACAATGCTATTAAGATTAATAGTTATAATATTAGCAACGTTGTTGTTATTACCGGCATATTACAACAATAACAACAACAACAACTACCACTTGAGTAATATAACTAACGCTAATACTAGATTGGTTATTTCTCTAGCTAGATACGTATCTAATTATTAAGTGTATGTATTTCCTCTGTATTTTGTAATATATGCTATAGATTACTAAGCAATTCTTTATGCTTTGTACGCCTCCATACTTGCTTCTTCTTCCTGTTTCCTATACATTTTGTAGATCTTTCTTTCAATTCCATTTCGGCCTTCAACGACATAAGCATCATAATCATTATTAGAATCGTCTGCCTATATATGACTGTGATGTGATGCAGATTCCTGTCCACGCTTATTGGACGGGCAGTCGTGTCGGGTATATTTGGCTTCGTATATTTGTACACCAGTGTCACTTTGATGGCACTCGTTTCTCTCTCATTAAATAATAATGATGATGATGATGATGATGATGGTGGTGGTGGTGGTGGAACATTGTTTGGAACTGCAAGAATCCTTTGCTGAGATCTTCAAGCATGACCAGTAAAAGAGTGTCCCCTTAGTCTGCTGGCTGTGGACAGCTGACACTTTCTATCATACCAGTAAAATAAGCTTATAATAATAATAATAATAATAATAATAATAATAATGCCCTGATGCAGTACCAGGCAATGGCTCTCATGGCTGCTGATCTTAACTGATTGGAAACGTTATCATGTACATTGTTTTGTCTTGGTATAAAAGATGGGCTACAGCAAATATTCTGCTCAATACCACAGATTTGCTTGTCAGTTGTAAGACCTTAACCAGTTGAGCATGTCCCTTAGTCGCTGACAATATGTGCATATCTGATCACGAGCAGAAGTAGTGGGGAGCATCATAGCCATGTGTTGGGAGTGATTCTTGCAGGTTTGGATAATTCGCCATTGGAAACATGGGTGGTTCATTCAACATCCTTAAACAACCTTTATTCAGGGACTAGAAAATTCTAACTGGGCCCCACCTGCAAGGTCATGTGCTGTTTATCTTGATATGAGATCACTATGTCGCGCGCATTTGATTGTGATGCATGTGCCTACTGTACCCTTATCAGACGGGTAGTCATGATGGGTATGCTGGGCTTCGTATATTTTACCCCAGTGTCACTTTGATGGCATGTACTGCTCTCTCACTCAATAATAATAATATTAATAATAATAATAATAATAATGATAATAATATTAATAATAATAATATAATAATAATGATAATAATAATAATAATAATAATAATAATAATAATATATAATAATAATAATAATAATAATAATAATAATAATAATAATAATAATAATAACAATAATAACAATAACAATAATAATAATGATACACGATCATCTTCGAGCTCATCTTTTTCATTATCATCATCTTCTTCTTATCCTCTTCCCCCTACTCATTCTTCTCCATCTTCTCCTTTCTCTTCTCCCTCTACTTCTTTTTCGTCTTTTTCGTCTTCTCTGCCTCTTCCTCATTTTGTCTTCCACCTGTTTCTGCACTGTTACCTCTTTCATCCTATGTGTTCGTCATCGCCATCATCATTACCCGCTATCGTCTTCATTTATGAGGACCATCATCCTCACCGTCACCGCTGTCATCATCATCATCATCATCATCAAAATCAGCATCGCCAGCATCATATTCAACTTTATATTTCCACCTCATCTTACAGTAACAATTTATTTCATGACTCCTCTGTCAATCTGCTATTTTCGGAAAATGACAATGCGAATATCCTTCGGCACTTTGGAACTTTATAACCGAAACGGATAATCTGATAGTTGAAATTAACCTTAGTGTAATTTTCTATCGTACATACGACAACGGTAGTATTTTAAAATATATTAATAGTCGATAAAAGACTACTCGAATATTATATTGATCGGTAGTAAGAGATCAGAAAAAGTTTAGATAATTACACTGAAGTAGCAGTTGATGGTAGAACAATGTCATTTAATATATGTAATCATAAACATATATGTAATGGCTACGACTGGGATTTATTCCCCATTAGAAGTTAGGTGTTGCAAAAAATAATAGAACTGGAAAGAGCAAGACAGGAAATGATAAGGAAGTGTACAAGATGAATATTAGGAATGGTGAAATACCACAAAATTAAGTTTATGAGTTAATTTGTATTAATGATATATATAATTTGATTATATGTCAAAATGGAAATGTGATATGGGTTTCTTAAAGGAGCAAGTATAATCTCAGGGTACTTATGAGCAGATATTTAATTCAGTTCAAACATACTTAATGATGTGTTGCTGGAAGCAAAATATAATGGTGACAAAGTTGAAAATACGTTACGAAAGACTGTGTTTGAAACTGCAGTTAAGACGGCAAAAGATCTATTAATGTCAAGTATTAGAAAACTGTCAAGTATTAGAAAACTGAAACACGATAACGCAATCGGGTGTACAACACTCTACCCACTTGGCCATGCGCCGTATACAAGTATACACACAAACACACACAAACACACAAAAACATATACACAGTGGACACGCGCACATATATACGAATGTTTACTGCACTTATACAAGAGAGCCCCCCTCAAACTCGAACACAAATGATTGCATTCTAAAAATTATATCTTTTAATTCGCAATATATACCAATCGCATTCCAAATGAGGATATTATCGATGGAAATTTAATTTGGAAGGAAAATTAATGAAAATAAACAAAATTAATAAAAATTTTCTGTACCTCTTTAAAAGTGGGAGGAGCTATTCCTGTTATACTTCTAAATATGGAAAGTTTGTAAAATTTACTTATGAAATAGACATTTTTCTTGTATTTATTTATGTATTTGATATATATTAACATCAGTGTTTACCATTTCTTAGAGAAATCGTGAGAAGAAAAAAAGTCGACATTAATAAGTCAACAGACACAGAAATATATTTTTTTGGTGTCAATTTTTCGAATAATTTTTGCGTGAAAGGAAAAAAAAGAGATAAGAAAAACGAATGCTACTAGATAGAAAAGTAAGAAAGAAGAAGAATCAAAGAGGAAACAGGAAACAAAGTTAACTTCGGGCTTAATATAGGAAGAAATATAGCAACAGACCTTTACCAGTTCACCTTTTTGTCAAAAATGGAATATAGAAAGTGTCTTGGTCATTTCACTAAAGATTTCGAATTACATAAGATCAGTTACTGATTATGATGTTATGAGAAATGCATTCACCAAGATGACTTTACACCTTTAAATGGAGTTTCTAAATTTAAGGCTGTATATGTGGAATTTTAACGGAGTATATGTAAAATTTTTAAGTCAGATGTGTTTATGTAAAAGATGGCCTAAATATTGAATAAGATATATCACTGGCAAATATCTCGTATTCACGTGTTAGATTGCTTTACTGAAAAAATTATAAATGCTTTAAAATCGTATAATATACTAAATTTATTATCATAAAATTAAATCGTCTTTATAGTTCATATTTTTAATAGTAAGAAAAGAAGTGACTAGTTGTTTAATGAAAAGTAGGTGCCTGAGTCTGAACGATCTTTCAGCTGTAGAATTTATTTCATAACTATTTTAGAAGAATCTATAAATCCTGTGGAATTTTAATATTGGATAGAATTTTAATTGAGAAACTAGTTTGGTATAATTATTTGATAGCTGGTACGGTTAGATGCAACAGATAAAGGTTTCCAGTGAAAATCTATTATTTGGTTTCATATTTAGCACAAGACCTGTTGTTTGTTCCTTCTCGAGCCACGCCTGGCTCATAAGGGCCGAGTTCCCGGTTTACTTGGCGTATAGGTTCCCTACCTAAACGGGACGCCGGTCCGTCGCAGGTGAGCTGCAAAATGCAGGAGGAAAGAGTGAGAGAAATTTTTGGCGAAAGAGTCAGCAGAAGTTCGCCATTACCTTCCGCCGGACCCACGTGGTGCTTAGGCGTTTCGCTCATCGACACACACATCGCCCGATCTGAGATTCGAACCTGCAATCCCTCGACCACGAGCCCGCTGCTCTAACGACTAGGTCATGTACCTCCACATATTTAGCACAAGACCAGCAATTTCGGAGGAGGGTGTACGTCTATTATATGGACTCCAATGCTCAGCTGGTACTTATTTTATCGACCGCGTAAATTTGAAAGGTAAATACGACCTCGGCATTATTTGAACACGGAATATAAAGAAGGACGGTTCTTCCTATTTCCTGCCTTGCTTGTCTGGATTACTTAACTCTATATGTATTACATTAATACAGGAAGTTATCAAATCATATTTGGTTAGTGTGAAATATTTTAATTTTCGTCAGATTCTTAAGCGCTTTAAGCTAGCTTTTACATAAGTAGCTAAATAGAGAAATGTGTCTATAGCAGATATTAGTATGAAAATGTCTAACTGTATTATGGATAATAAATAAATCATATCCATTACGTTAATGACGTAAAGAAGTAACGGAGTAGAATAATTAGATAATATAAACACATTAGTAGTTTGAGGTGTATCACAATTTTTTGTAATAAATGGAGAAATAAATACACACACCACACACACACACACACACACATACACACACACACACACACACACACACATATATATATATATATATATATATATATATATATATATATATATATGCACGTAGTGAGCGATCTTGTCTGGCTTAAACTTACGGACAGCTTTTAAATCTGAATTCAGATTTTGATTTAAAATGTAAATACGGGTTTAGGTTTTTGTGTTCCTGATTGTATTAGGTTGTCCGGAAAGTTCGTGCCGATTTATAGTAGCTTACTTTTCGACTTATTTTAGAACATGGTTGAGTCCATAAAATAGGATTTGACTACACCTCCATTTAGAGCAGAGTTTAAGCTATCTATTGGTGGAAGAAGGTTTATATTCCTATAACCTGTGTTAATTCTGAATATTTTCTTTCTTCTCTTTGGAGGCGATAAAAGAAGTAGACTGGTGTTGTTGTAATGGACATATCCGCTGAACTCTCCCCTGAAGTTACTAGCCTTGTGCTAAAATTTGAAATTAATATTAAAATGACTGACATTGTCATCAACTATATGCACGTAAAATGATCATTAACTACAACGATATTGAGTTAAGAATAGTAATCTAAATTGTGATTGGGAGGTATGTGTTTGGTAGAGATATTCACTTCAGAAATTTTAACGTATATTGACTACTAGCAGCATAGCCCGGCGTTGCCCGGGTATGTAAGAGCCCCTAGTAGGCAACGACTAATCCCAATCTAGTCCTTTCCCTCTAGGGAACGAAGGCGCATGTGTAGATTGCAATGTCTTCTCTTCACTCCCAAATAACTATCAAACAGCTATCGATAATTCAACCCAACCAATTCCTACCAGGAAGAAATTACATTCGAGACTTTACCCCCAACACCGCCACTTTTGCTAATAGCTGCTGCAGCCGCAAGTTATTCGAATACTTTTTTGTTTACACTTTCTTTATAACTACCACTCCAAACGTTTTACCTTAAATTTTTGACGTACCCTAAGGGTCCTCGGACGCTACTTGCAAACTCTTGGTTTATTATAAACCGCTTTTGTCGCGTGCATCAAAAAACCTTTTCCATTCGTTTGTTCAGTTTGGTCACTTTTGACTTTTTCGTTGTTGTCACTCACATTGCTGCCCGCTTTTTTGCCGTTTTTGTACATTTTTATACATTTTGGGATACTTACCCCACGTGTTCCGAGAGTTAAAAAGGTCGAGTTGCGTCCCCTAGACAGTCTGTAGAAAATGTGTTGCATATAAAAAGCTTAGATTCTCGACCCATGTCGAATTTATCGATTTTTTTCAGAACTGGGGCAACTTTTCAAAGTTTTCGCTGCGTTAGTTTTGAATTATGACATTGGGCTATGTGTGTGTCAAGTTTCATCAGAATCGGTTGAAAGCCGTGGTCAGGGTGAGGGTACAACCTGACAGACACACAGACACACAGACAGACAAACTGCCGTTTATATATAGAAAGATATACATGAATTTGCGAAACTGTTATCGTCAGCTATGCCTCATTCAGAATTTCTAAAATTCACTTTAATGAGCTAATTTAGTGAAGAAGTCTTTACTATTTTGAAAACGTCGTTAAATGTAACTTTCAAGAAATTAAGTTAGATCTGGAACAGAGCAGATCTCACAAAGAACTACGTAATGTTAGAAATAACGGAATTGATTGGCATAATCTTTATAATATAACTTCAGACGGCACAGTCGTTAAATTATTGAACTTACTTAAAATACACTTATATCCACAGTACGCATTATTGATGTGTCACCGATAGGGTTGCCATAACAATGTATTTCCACCACATAAAATTTTGTCCAAGTAAAACACAAGAGATTCATAACCTATTTCTTTATTACCCACAAGGGGCTAAACATAGAGGGGACAAACAAGGACAGATATAGGTATTAAGTCGATTACATTGACCCCAGTGCGTAACTGGCACTTAATTTATCGTCCCCGAAAGGATGAAAGGTAAAGTCGACCTCGGCGGAATTTGAACTCACAACGTAACGGCAGACGAAATACCGCTAAGCATTTCGCCCGACGTGCTAAGGTTTCTGCCAGCTCCCCGCCTTAACCTGGAAAACAATGGATTACATGGAAACATGCGAGCAAGCAAAATAATATTCTTGCGATTATAATCCTGGAAAATTACAGGACAAGTTATTACACTTTGAATAGTTCAAGATAACTTATTACAGAGCAAGAAAATGTTTACTTAAAATATTGCAGCTAAGGGTAAAATTTGAATGTTAATATATTTTATTTTAATTCACAAAGTAAGAAATTAAAAAAAGTGTGCCATCATTTGTTAAAACATTGAATACTTACCAAGTGAGAGCCATAACTGCCAATATAGCTAAAGTTTTATGCAAAGTAGAATAATATATATGGTAGGCAAATTCATTATGTAAAAAATAGGCATTGGGTCAAGACTGAGAATGTGAAAACTTGGCAATAGCTTAGGCAATAGCTCAAGTAAATTTTACTGTGAATCTGTTATAGGTAGATTTTACTGTAATATATAACTATCTTTTGTATTATTCTATTTATTGTACTAACTATATACTACTATCTTTTTATAACCTATTTTCAAATTTCTTATTAATAGATAATGAAAAAATAATTTTTTTTTAAGTGCAAAAGATATTTGAGTTATTTTTAATGTTTAATAGAAGTAGCAAGTAATAACAAATAAAAGTAATAACTTGTTATAATTTTTTTAGTTTTAATAGATTTCCTTATTGGCCACGCATGGCTGAAAATAGAAGGGACAAAATGCAAAGTAGAGCTTTTCTTTCGGAGAAGAAGATCAGGAAAAAAAAGGGGGTCGAATTCCGATCAAAAGGTATCGTGAAAAGAAAAAAAAGAAGTAGGGCTGATCAATAGGGATCGTGTAAAAAAGGGAAAACGGATTAGGCTTGTCCGTGGATAGAAAAGCCTACGGAAAAGACCACGGCAACCTTGGGCAATAGTGTTACGCAAAAAGAAAACATATTACAGTA
>NC_043010.1:53741076-53753576 GCF_006345805.1 Octopus sinensis | reverse complement strand
GAGGATGCCTTTGCTGATCTTGCCCCGCCTCTTGATTTTGATAGCTTCTCTTAATTTCCTCAAAAGTGAAGCATAATAGCCTCCTGTAATTGTGGCACCCTTTGCCAAGAAATCTGTCATCACTACTCCGTCCTGGTCCCAGAAGACTGTGAGCATGACCTTGCCAGCGGAGGGCTGCACCCTTGCCTTCTTTGGAGGAGGTGAGACACGGTGCTTCCCCTGCATTGACTGGGCTTTGGTCTATGGATCATAGTGATGGACCCAGGTTTCATCCTGTGTAATCAGTCTTTTGAAAAAAGTTGACTCATCTTCTTGGCACATCTTCAAATTCATCCTCGCGCTATCGACGCGTTCTTGCTTCTGGAAAGGTGTGAGCAGCCTGGGAATCCATCTGGCAGACACCTTTTGCATATGCAAATGGTCATGAATGATAGTTTCCACAAACCCGGTACTAATCTTAACCTCATGGGCTATTTGGCGAATAGCTATGCGTCGATCTTCCAAAATGGCAGCCTCAACTTGACGGACAGATGCCTCATCAATGGCAGAAGGGGGCGACCAGATCTGGGAGCTGTTTCCACAAAGTTCCGACCATGTTTGAATTCACGATGCCAGTGTTTTACAAGATCATATGATGGGGCGTCATCACCATAAGTTTTATTTCATCAACAGTCTCCCGTGGTGTGCGTCCTTTCAAATACAAAAACCGCATCACTGCTCGACACTCAACAGGCTCCGTTTCACACTTGACTCAGTTCAAACACCTGTAAATCAGAAACCACAATTAGTTCAGAGCTGTAATTTGCCTATATTAAACAACTGCAAGTGGGTCAGAGGCATTACTTATTGAACGCCCCTCGTAAGCGTATATACACAAACATATATATATAAACATATATATACATATATATATATATGTAAACATATATATATATACATATATATAAGCGTATATATACATGTATATGTATATATATACACACATATATATATATATACATTATATAAAAGGGCTTAGTAAAATAAATTACTTTGCCGCATACTGAACTCATTAGAAATAGCAGCTAAAAAACTTTTTTAAAGCTATTTCTAATACTTAAAGAAAATCTCTCTCATATATAGTGTTTGCTTAATTCAACTCACAAAATTTTGGGGGTAAGGACATCGAAAAATCAAATGCTAAGGTTATTTGAGAACGTACGTTTCAAGATTAGTCAAAAACAACACTTCTATCATCAGCTCAGAAATTCCTTGGTTTGGATTTGGAAACACTGAAAATAAGAACATACCCTTTCGAAGATCTGCTCGTAACTAACAGTATCAACAAATTCAAATAAGCAAGCGAAGAATCTCTGTTCTCCCCTTTCCACCAGCGTGGGTTAAAAACATCAAACACTATGCTTATTTCGGTAAAATCCGAAGCATTAATCAGAGGGAGATTAATTATAATTTCAACAATTGAGGGCAAAATTAATTAATTATTAATCAATTTCACCAAGTGTTCAGTATGCAAAGGGACCATTCAAGGCGAATTCAAATTATTACATTATATAAAAGGGCTTAGTAAAATAAATTACTTTGCCGCATACTGAACTCATTAGAAATAGCAGCTAAAAAACTTTTTTAAAGCTATTTCTAATACTTAAAGAAAATCTCTCTCATATATAGTGTTTGCTTAATTCAACTCACAAAAGTTTGGGGGTAAGGACATCGAAAAATCAAATGCTAAGGTTATTTGAGAACGTACGTTTCAAGATTAGTCAAAAACAACACTTCTATCATCAGCTCAGAAATTCCTTGGTTTGGATTTGGAAACACTGAAAATAAGAACATACCCTTTCGAAGATCTGCTCGTAACTAACAGTATCAACAAATTCAAATAAGCAAGCGAAGAATCTCTGTTCTCCCCTTTCCACCAGCGTGGGTTAAAAACATCAAACACTATGCTTATTTCGGTAAAATCCGAAGCATTAATCAGAGGGAGATTAATTATAATTCAACATTGAGGGCAAAATTAATTAATTATTAATCAATTTCACCAAGTGTTCAGTATGCAAAGGGACCATTCAAGGCGAATTCAAATTATTACATTATATAAAAGGGCTTAGTAAAATAAATTACTTTGCCGCATACTGAACTCATTAGAAATAGCAGCTAAAAAACTTTTTTAAAGCTATTTCTAATACTTAAAGAAAATCTCTCTCATATATAGTGTTGCTTAATTCAACTCACAAAAGTTTGGGGGTAAGGACATCGAAAAATCAAATGCTAAGGTTATTTGAGAACGTACGTTTCAAGATTAGTCAAAAACAACACTTCTATCATCAGCTCAGAAATTCCTTGGTTTGGATTTGGAACACTGAAAATAAGAACATACCCTTTCGAAGATCTGCTCGTAACTAACAGTATCAACAAATTCAAATAAGCAAGCGAAGAATCTCTGTTCTCCCCTTTCCACCAGCGTGGGTTAAAAACATCAAACACTATGCTTATTTCGGTAAAATCCGAAGCATTAATCAGAGGGAGATTAATTATAATTTCAACAATTGAGGGCAAAATTAATTAATTATAATCAATTTCACCAAGTGTTCAGTATGCAAAGGGACCATTCAAGGCGAATTCAAATTATTACATTATAAAAGGGCTTAGTAAAATAAATTACTTTGCCGCATACTGAACTCATTAGAATAGCAGCTAAAAAACTTTTTAAAGCTATTTCTAATACTTAAAGAAAATCTCTCTCATATATAGTGTTTGCTTAATTCAACTCACAAAAGTTTGGGGGTAAGGACATCGAAAAATCAATGCTAAGGTTATTTGAGAACGTACGTTTCAAGATTAGTCAACAACAACACTTCTATCATCAGCTCAGAAATTCCTTGTTTGGATTTGGAAACACTGAAAATAAGAACATACCCTTTCGAAGATCTGCTCGTAACTAACAGTATCAACAAATTCAAATAAGCAAGCGAAGAATCTCTGTTCTCCCCTTTCCACCAGCGTGGGTTATATATATATACATATATATATATATTTATATACATATAGATATACATATATATATACATGTATATATAAACATATATATACATATACGTATATATACATATATATATATATATATTATATATATAATATATATAAATATATCTATGTATGTATTTATATATATGTATATATATATATAATATATATATATACAATTTTTTATATATGTATATATATATATATATATATATGCAATATTTTTATACAGTTACGTCTACTTATATCAGTAAACACTTTTGAGATTTATTAAAATGCTTATTTAATTATGTCTATAAATTATCATTTATCTTATTACCCTGCTTCTGATTGCTTGCTTTTAATCAATAGATAGTATTTATATTTTTCCAGAAAATTTCCATATGTAAGCGGTGTGAGTGGTCTTAATAATGACCACATAATAATTAATTACGTAAAGATGCAGCATCGGGTTGATTCTACGTAATGGTAAACGTTTTAATGTTTAAATTGATCTATAGGAGTGGCTGTGTGGTAAGTAGTTTGTTAACCAACCACATGGTTCCGGGTTCAGTCCCACTGCGTGGCATCTTGGGCAAGTGTCTTCTGCTATAGCCCCGGGCCGACCAATGCCTTGTGAGTGGATTTGGTAGACGGAAACTGAAAGAAGCCTGTCGTATATATGTATGTTATATATATATATATATATAATATTATATATAATATATGTGTGTGTGTGTGTGTGTGGTGTGTGTGTGTGTGTGTGGTGTGTGTGTGTGTGTGTGTTTGTGTGTCTGTGTTTGTCCCCCTAACATTGCTTGACAACCGATGCTGGAGCGTTTACGTCCCCGTCACTTGGCTGTTCGGCAAAAGAGACCGATAGAATAAGTACTGGGCTTACAAAGAATAAGTCCCGGGGTCGATTTGCTCGACTAAAGGCGGTGCTCCAGCATGGCCGCAGTCAAATGACTGAAACAGGTAAAAGAGTAAAAGAGTATATATCAATCTTAGCGAAACTGGTTATGATATCCTTTTCTAGAATTTTTAAACTTTTACTTTTTACACAACATAATAATGTTTACTCTTTCACTTGTTTCCGTCATTTGACTGTGGCCATGATGGAGCACCGCCTTTTTAGTCGAGCAAATCGACCCCAGGATTTGTTCTTTGTAAGCCTAATGCTTATTCTTTCGGTCTCTTTTGCCGAACCGGTAAGTTAAGGGGGCGTAAACACCCCAGCATCGGTTGTTAAGCGATGTTTGGGGGACAAACACAGAAACACATATACATGCATATTTATGTATATATATAGACCGGAGTAAACACATAAATGTGAAACAAGGTGGTAAAAAAGAGTACTCAAATACCAAACTGTCCGACGAACGGGAAACTCCGAGTAAGAAGTTTTGTTGAATTTCTGTTGCTTTTAGATAAAGAATATATATATATATATATATATATATATATATATATATATATATATATATATATATACATATACATATATACGACGGGATTCTTTCAGTTTCCGTCTACCAAATCCACTCACAAGGCTTTGGTCGGCCCGTGGCTATAGTAGAAGACACCTGCCCAAGATGCCACGCTGTGGGACTGAACCAGGAACCATGTGGTTCGTAAGCAAGCTACTACCATACAGCTACTCCTACGCCTATTGTTTATAAATGTTTTTTCCATTGAGCCCCTAATGTTTTCCTCAAACATCCTAAGTAGCATCGAAAGTTTCATAGTGTATGCCCCTTTAACTGGTAACATCGTCATGAATTAATGTCACCCCTACACTACCTCTTTTATAGACATTTACTGCTATCTAATTGACTCTTTCTAATGTTTTGTTTGTTTTTCTTGTAGGTTGAGGTCCCAATTCACTTTCTTCTTTATTCTAAATAAACGCTGTCTTCTAGTCTTAGATTCTTTGTTGTTGATAAGGAGATAGCAAAACTGGAAGTAAATTACTACTCTATGACCACCCCCCATGTGTTCCATGCCGCTCTAAAATTTGTAGTTTGTTCGTCTCTTAGCTATTCTTGCTTCAATAGTGACAACATGAAATTTTTCATCCTCTTTCTCTGTTAAAACATATTTTAAAATTTTTATTAATCTTGTCTGTTGAATATCCATAATTCTTGCAGTCGAAGATAGCGCTGATTGAAATTGATGCTATAATTACATTGTTCAATTATATAGAGCCCCTTGAAAAGGTCGTAGTATATTACTACTTGACATCTTGACATCCTGTTACTTATTTTATTCACCTTATTTCGACCTATGCGGATAATACCCCAATACCCGACTGATTTGATGCTTCAACTTAAGTACATAACATATATATATATATATATAGATATATATATATATATATATATATATATATATATATATATATATATACAATTATTTCAGTTCTTTCTACTTGTACACGAAAATAATTTTGTTTTATAGCATTACCCTGAAACAATTAGTTATATGGAATTATGCTACGAAACCAATCAAGTTTTGTAATGCGATTTTGTACTAAAGTGTAGAGAGCTCATTATTTTTGTGTTATTATTCAAACGTCAATTTCCAAGCCGATATGGGACAAAATGGAAAACACTGATGTCAACAACATTTCGGTTAGACACACCAGACATTATATCACCCACAGAGAACGAGGGCGACTAGTTTATAATTCATTTTAGCACCGAAATACAATATTAGCACCAAAATAACACAAATATCGCTTTCAAATTATGGTACACAAGTAGAAGTCTTGGGAGACGATGTCCTAGACTATAAAATATAAGTACGTAGAGACTTCTGCTGGATGGGTCTTTATTCTATCGACTACGAACAGATGAAAGGGAAATTCGACCTTGGCGGAATTTGAACTTAAAACGTAAAGACGAACGTAATGCTTCTAATTATTTTTTGGGCTGTGCTAACGATTCAGCGAACACGCAGCCTTACAGGACAAGCCCCTAATAGTGAGTTATATTGATATTATGTGTTAACACATACGGCATGCGATTTAGCTACTCCAGTTTTGTAGCTATCTGAATTGTTGAGTATACCCACATTTCAAATGTTAGCAGGTTTCAAATTTTAGCAGAAGGCCAGTAGGACATTAAAATGTTGACTTATTCATTTATCAAAACGACAACAATAATAACATACATACATATAGTATATTATTCTATGCATATAAGATAAGAATACAAGCAGTTATAAAAATACATGAATATAAATTATTAAAATCACTTACAGCTGTTTCAGCCTATAGATAAAAGTATCTCGTCCTAAAGTTGATGAACCAACTAATGTGCTTCTCCATTTTCTTATTAGCAATATAAATTAATAGTAAAATATTTCTTTACCATCTCCCATTTAATACAGTAGGTAAGTTAATTGCAATGCAATAAAAAAACACTTGTGTATTTATAATTGGGTATTATACCAACAGTATATCGGATAAATATTATCCCTTATTAGATTGGACCAACAACCCCTAACTTTATTGGTATATATATAATATATATATATATACACAGATACGCGTACACAAACACAGACACATATATATATGTGTGTGTGTTGTGTGTGTGTGCGTGCGTCCCTGTGTGTATTATATATTATATATATTCTGTAAATAATGAAGATAATCTTTAAGATTATGAATATCCGAAGTGTAGTTGTATATTAGGCTACAGAAGCCCGCGGCAGAAAGAGTTCTGTAAATTTTTCCATATGTGCCCTACATCTAGATGCCCTAATATCAGACTATTTTCTGTAACCAATATACAGTGAATTCTAATCGCAATTATTATTTACAGAATGTTCACTCGTCGCCGTTTCTTACTTTAACGCAGAATGTATCTGTGTATGTGTATGTCTGTGAGTGTCTCTAAGTATATGCGTGTATACATACATATAGATAGACAGACAGATGCGCAGTCAGACAGATTGATAGGTAGGTAGGTAGGTAGAAGATAGATAGATAGATAGATAGATAGATAGATATATATATATATATATATATATATATATTATATATATATATATATATATATATATATATATCTATATATATATATAGATAGATAGATAGATTTTCTATGTGCGAGTATACAGTGAATGCGGTGAGTAGATTAAAGAGTTTATCTTGTTTCGATTCAAATTGAATTTCCCCGTTGGCAAAATATAAATACATCAGCCTCAACCTTTTCATAGTATTGAGTGCAGTATTTTTCATTCTTGTAATATTGATTCTGTCTTTCTCCTACGAATAAACAATACAAGAATATTTTATATGTGTCCGTCTTTACGTGTTTTGCGTATATATATATATATATATATATATATACACACACCTATATATATATATATATATATATATATGTAGGTGCGTGTGTGTGTGTGTGTGCCCACAGACATAAAATTCATAAACATAATTCTTTTGTCGCAATTTTTCTAGTTTCTGGTGATTGTGTTTGATAAGTGGCGTTGTTAGGTGCTCTAATCTATTCGGTATAATTTTTTTCACTTATCAGATTTCAAGAATATGTAGGTGGAATATCTCTAATTTTATTTCGCTTATTGTTTTGCTTTTATTTCATTTTATTTCCATTTCGAAATTTCAGAATCTTAATTATCGTTAATGTTTTCTTTTCTTTTTATTTAATTGAATGTTTACAATAAACATTTTTTTTTTTAATTCTCTTCTCGAGAATCATATGATTTATATACGAAATTTTGAAGCCATGAATGTGTTATCTTCTCCGTTGAAAAAGCTTGCTCACCATTTCATTTTCCGGATAAATCTGTCCACATTTTTCTATTAGTACATATATCCTCGTTTATCACCATGGTGTTTCTTTCCAAACATATCACAGTAATAAATGAATCAGTTTTAAATAAAACACCTCTGCAGAAACGTAGTTTTCACGGTCACGTATTTTATTACTTTAGTCTGTGCCATTTGTTAGGTCCAGGAGTCTTCATATTTTTTTTTCACTGGTCTCACGTTGATAGATACAAATACGCAATATCTTATGAAAGAAATGGATGGAAGCACTCCGTCGGTTACGACGACGAGGGTTCCGGTTGATCCGAATCAACGGAACAGCCTGCTCGTGAAATTAACGTGTAAGTGGCTGAGCACTCCACAGACACGTGTACCCTTAACGTAGTTCTCGGGGATATTCAGCGTGACACAGTGAATGACAAGGCCGGCCCTTTGAAATACAGGTACAACAGAAACAGGAAGAAAGCGTGAGAGAAAGTTGTGGTGAAAGAGTACAGCAGGATTCACCACCATCCCCTGCCGGAGCCTCGTGGAGCTTTAGGTGTTTTCGCTCAATAAACACTCACAACGCCCGGTATGGGAATCGAAACCGCGATCCTATGACCGCGAGTCCGCTGCCCTAACCACTGGGCCATTGCGCCTCCTTATGAGGAAAAATAGACAGCTTGGCAACACGGTCATATAAGCCATAGCTAGTGTATTCCAGATAACTGAGCACTGAGAGTGGTCATTGGAACACCTTTTTTCGGTACAAGCAGAATCTTCGACACTTATTATGGCAGAACAAACCCTGATAAGTGGAACATGGTTTATAATTGAGCATACTGTGTTATCTTGTGTCAGTAATTAATGAATCAATGATTAAGGAAGCTACCTACATTTCATTCGTTGCCTTGTCTTCTGAAAGTTATTTGTGTATATTTTGTATGAAAGTAAATTGCTTCTTCGACATTTTGCAATTTATAATAGACAGCATCCAACAGCAGGAGGGAAATTTAGTGAAACCTTGCTTATTAAAATGAAAGCAGGCACTAACTGCTGACAGGAAGCAAAGCAAGTCAACGATTAATTAATATATTTTCGTACAATAAATACCTATTTCTTTATTACCCACAAGGGGCTAAACATAGAGGGGACAAACAAAGACAGACATAGGTATTAAGTCGATTACATCGACCCCAGTGCGTAACTGGTACTTAATTTATCGACTCCGAAAGGATGAAAGGCAAAGTCGACCTCGGCGGAATTTGAACTCACAACGAAATACGGCAGACGAAATACGGCTACGCATTTCGCCCGGCGTGCTAATGTTTCTGCCAGAACATTACAACGTACAGTGTGTGGGCGCATAGGTATTTGTATAAAATGCCGTTTGGTACTCTTAATCATTGTGGGGATATTATAAGATTTATGCCCCCATATAACAGGAAAAAATACCTAGCCTATAATGGCGACAGACGCTTTTCTCAGACTGGTCTGCTTTCCAGATATCTACCACCATTTGTTTTTAATACACATTTCTTTGTGAACTCAGACATAATACAGTCAGTTGAAAGCTACGATTAACAACAAATATCCACTCCGTTACAAAAGACAAATATTTCCATATCATTTTTAAGATGTAAAATCAACAAGCAGTGCAGTTATCTTCAGTATCAAAATCTCGATTTTGTTGATAGATAATATCGATGAAGTGTACATGCGTTGAATTTGCTTATATATTTATATGTCTTGTTTTTCTACTATATTTTAACATTATTGTTTGTCTAGTCATATCGTCTTGTCTTTTGCATGTATTTTGTTTGTTTTTTTTTAATGGAAACTCGTTTCATGCAACGCTGTAACACTGATATCACTAGAATTTACGTGAGCGTTAAAGTGTATTACACGTATTTGTATTACACAACCCAACATTTAGGTAACGCTTTTACATGAAAGCCATAAATCACAATTCACCATCATATACAAAAAAGCGAAGTCATAGCGAATAACTCAGCCGGCGTTACACTAAGCCTACAATAACGTAAACGATACCATTTAGAAGGACTGGAATAACTTTAACCATTTGTTTGCATAGTCAACTCCCGTTCGAAGCCCCGAAAATATACAATATCATATCTTATACCTGTATGATTTGAATCTAAACTTCTTTTTCTTTTTATTGCCCACAAAGGGCTAAACATAGAGGGGACAAACAAGGACAGACAAAGCGATTAAGTCGATTGCATCGCCCCCACTGCATAGCTGGTACTTAATTTATCGACCCCGAAATGATGAAAGGCAAAGTCGACCTCGGCGGAATTTGAACTCAGAACGTAGCGGCAGACGAAATACTGCTAAGCATTTCGCCCGTCGTGCTAACTGTTCTGCCAGCTCGCTGCCTTAGATTTGAATCTAAGCTTCTTTCGATTCACATGATTAATCATCATGTCGTCCTTTCCTTCTATATCCGCGTACAGCACAATTCTCACTAACATGAGATAATTGCCTTAATAGTTATGAATTCAAGTTATTGGACATACACTTGCGTCAGAAATTAATTAGCACTTCTCAAATTTCTACATTAAATAGGTTAAATCAATTAACCTATGAGCTGTTCAAAACGTCTTACGCGATGAGAAAACTTAGTATGGTGTGATTTCGGTCCTTGCGAGGCGCTACCTATATCTATTAAACAAAGGAAGATTTGTCTGCATCCGCACTCCAAGTTGTTGTTGCACTGCTATGTCAACATCATAAGGCTGTAGACTCTCAAACTGCTCTGCAAACAAAGTTACGTCATCGTTCTGCGCAACAGTGAACTCGCAACAAAGCAATAGTTCGAGATATGGCCACTAGGTGACAGTACATACCTTGAGTGGAGAGCAAATCAAGGGTGCTAATTAATTTCTGACGGTAGTGTACTTCGTGTTACTTTCATCGGTCATGCTATGATGTGCTGGCATAGGGCATGTTGGAAGATGGTATTAATTTTAGAGTCTTCCTTTTAGGGTGCTTTCTTTCACTGCAGTTAAGGAGCTTAATCTACCTTACATAAATCTATTTAACTCATTGACGGAACCCTGATATCCACTACCGTTTCGGGTTAGAACGAACCTGGGAGTAATGGTAACTAATGGATGACCCCACATTCCACAATATTCTCGAGTTCCCGAATGGATGCATTTTGATATCATGAATGTATTTTAACGTCATGCACATGTAAAAAGCAAATATTTTACTCGACACTTAGAATCTTATCAAGAAATGCGTGAGGTGAACATCCGAGGATATACTTCCGATTCATATAAACATTTGTTGTGTGTAGAAGCCCCCAGATGATGACGTAGACTAGCCCAATACGTATAGTGGGAGACGTCTAGACGTCAGGGTAGAGAGAACAGAAGATATGTTCAATAATATCGGAAAACAGAACATTTTTAGAGAACATATAACGGTTCAAATAATTGTAATGGTAGACGATAATTAATTGTTAGTTAAACATAGAATAAAAACGGACAGTTTAAAAATATTAATGGTAATGCATGTGATGAGGGGCGCATGCAGCCATTCATAACACCATTATTGTATAATCATCTCATCATATTCGTTCTATGTATTGTCCTATCTGTGGTGTCCTGTCTGTCCTTGTTTGTCTCTCTCTATGTTTGGGCCCTTGTGGCTAATAAAGAAACAGAGAGAACAGGAGAGTAGCAGTCAGAGTAGAGTGGAGTCGAGTTGAAGTGAAGGCATCCGAACGTGCGACATAACAACATTTTTGACTCTTGTTAAGATAAATTGATATTTCTAATATTGTTTCCAATGTCAGCACAAGGCGAATAAATATGCGGCGGGAGAAAATCATTAGTTATAACGACACCACTGCTTAGCTGAGCTGTCAGTTATATTATCGATCACTGGAAGGTGGAAAAGCTACATCGATCTGCATACAATTCAAACCAAGAAACGTAAAGCCGAGAAAAATGCCGCAAAGTATTTTATTCGGTGCGCCAGCGATTCTAGCACCTTGATGCGTTAAGTGTTTCTAATGCTGGCTCAATGTCATATATTTTGGCAGTGTCCATTCGATCGAGGAAAGGGGCTACGAACACGAATCACTGCATTAGTAATTATATGATTATTTATTTGACTCATGATAGTATTATTGATTGAGAGAGAATTTTGACATAGAAAGTAAAGGTTGCAATTAAGAAGAACATCTGTCTCTACACCCCACGTATAATATATTCGACAGAACATGAAAACTTATAAACGATCATTGATAACGACTACTTAAGACATTTTAACTGGACCGGGTTTCACGATTAATACGATTTTATAATTATTTGGGTTCCTAATATATTATTTTTGTGGAGGCTCATAGCCTAGTGGTTAGAGCAGCGGGCTCGCGGTCGTGGGATCGCATGTTTGAACCTTAGACCGGGCGATATGTGTGTTTATAAATGAAACACCTAAACTCTACGTGTCTCCGGCGGAAGGTAATGGCGAACTTACGCTGACTCTCTCGCCACAACTTTCTCTCACTCTTCCCTCATGCATCTAGCAGCTCACCTGTGGCGTACCGGCCTCCTGTCCAGGTGGGGAAACTATACCGCAATGAAACCGGGAAACCGGGAAACCGGCCCTTATGAGCCAGGCATGGCTCAATAAGGAACAAATAATATCAAATATATTTTTAACATGACAGACTAAAAGA
>NC_043010.1:53721076-53738576 GCF_006345805.1 Octopus sinensis | reverse complement strand
GAGGAGAAATGAAAAGATGCCCGCAATACATCAATTTAATGCCACTGTAATTAATTTGGAACAAATTTTATCACAAAGTTTGCACAATTTTCCGTGCCGAGAAGGAATGCTCTGTTTTCAAATATATTTTCATAATTATCTATTATACAAAATCCGTTCTGTCTGTCTGTGTGTCTTCTAGGATCTCGGGTATCCTCCATCCGCTTGCGCTCAAATTTCATATGTAGATACCCACGGTATCAGGGCGTGTATAAGTCATGAAAAAACTTACAAATATTGATTCCAGGTAAGAATACGATCGATAAAGCCGTGGGAACTTGCATTTGTACGCACAAGTACATCAGCTGTTGTGATCGATACTACGCGTACGCGAGAAAAATGCAAGTGCAGTTTGCGCAAAAAAAGCCGGCTGGCTTGAAATAATGCCACGAAATGCAGTCTATTTAAAAGACCAAAAAAGTAAGATGCAAACGAGATATTTTTTCAAACTTGGCATAAAGAAAGGAAAGACTATTTGGTTTCTCAAGAAGTTTTTTTGTTTTTTTTGCCTTAACTTCGTAAAGCAAAACCAAAAATTTTATTGAAATAAAGGCAGGCTTAATTATTTTTTAATGAAAAGAAAACACTGATTGTTTTTATTCAGCAGATATGATTCAGCACCGTCCATTGGATGGGGGGCATATATATATATACACATGCACACACAACTAGACACATTGTGTGTGTATGTGCGTTGTGTGTCACTGTGTATGTGTGTGTATAAGTAAACTAAGGCTCTCTTTTTCTCTTTTACTTGTTTCAGTCATGTGACTGCGGCCATGCTGGAGCACCGCCTTTAATCAAGCAAATTGACCCCGGGGCTTATTCTTTGGAAGCCTAGTACTTATTCTATCGGTCTCGTTTGCCGAACCGCTAAGTTACGGGTACGTAAACACACCAACATCGGTTTTCAAGCGTTGTTGTGGGACAAATACAGACACATAAACATATACACACATACACATATACATATATATGACGGGCTTCTTTCAGTTTCTGTCTACCAAATCCACTCACAAGGCTTTGGTCGGCCTGAGGTTATAGTAGAAGACGTTTGCCCAAGGTACCACGCAGTGGGACTGGACCCGGAACCATGTGGTTGGTAAGCAAGCTACTTACCACACACCCAAAAGAATTATAGGGTTCGCGCATAATTATTGCGGCTGATGTTTAATAAATTTTATTCAACAAAAAACACTAACAATAGTAAAAAAAAATATCTCTAAATGCCAAGAAAACGGGAAAAAGTAATTGAAGTAGATGGTGAATATGATCAGGAATAATCGTTTAAATATGTTTTTGTTACATGTTATTGTTTTTGTTGAATAAAATTTGTTGAGAAAAGCCGCCATAATTATGCACCAACCCAGTACATTTATCATGTTCATTATGGTTGCTACCTAGGTTCACATATATAACATCAGTACTGTTTGGATTGAAATCTCCGTTGACAAACTTCTGGCAATGAATAAAGTGTTACATTAATATACTATGGAAGTTGATTCGCTTGCGTTTCCGTAACTTACCGTAACTTACACAACTTCAAAATATAAACACTGGAATAGGTTTACTCGGCCAAACGCTAGTGTACTCGACCTTAAACTTGGAAAGTTTTGACATTTCTTTTTAGAATTCAATATACGAGCAGGCATGGATATGTAATAAGAAGCTTGCCTCCCAATCACATCTTTCCGGGTTCAGTTCCACTGCGTGACACGTTGGGCAGGCGTCTTATACTATAGCCACTGGGCGACCAAAGCCTTACGAGTGGATTTGGTAGACAGAAACTAGAAGAAACCCGTTGCGTGTATATATATATATATATATATATATATATATATATATATATATATAAACACCAAGTAAGTTAGGGATTGTGGATCCAACCTACTAAGGAATAATACTTATCCAATATACTGTTGGTATAATACCCAACTATTAATACGTACATATATATATATACATATATATATATATATGTGTGTGTGTGTGTGTGTATGTGTGTGTGTGTGTGCGTGCATTTGTATCTGTGTTTTTCCACCACTACCACTTGACAACCGGTGTTGCTGTGGTTACATCCCCATAACCTAGCGGTTCGGCAAAAGGGTCCGATAGAATAAGAATCAGGCTTTAAAAAATAAATTTTCTACTAAATCACTTCGAAGCAGTGCTACAGCATGGTCGCAGTCGAATGTCTGAAAGATTTACGATATATATGTGTGTATGTATATGTAGAATTATGGAACTAGGACAGTCCCCTTCTATCCTAAATGCGAATCCCCCTTTCCAGCACGTTGTGTTCTACCAATCTGATGTTTATAGCTAGTGGAGACCTTCTCTTTGTAGAGTTAAACACCAATGACTTTAGCCGTAGCTACGCTATTCTTTCAGGTTTCGTTTCTTCAAACTAATTTACGCTTATACTATTCCTACTTTGAAAAAAACGTTACTGGTTTAACTTCATTTGGCACAGGTTTCTAGCATGCTCAGCGACCATTTAGAGTTTTTCTCTTTGGCACAGAACTGTCTGATGTTTAATAATTATATGTGTTTAGGGGGTTTTTTTCGGTTTTTCTTATTGTTGTTTATGTGTGATTTGTCTTTGTGTTTTCAGTCCGTTCTTTACATTTTATCTGCACACACTTAAGTACACTAATTTTATTTAGTTTTATTTGTTATTTCTGAAAGAAATTTGCAGCACATTATGTTTCTCTATTGAATCATTGGGGAGAGCAATTTGATTTGAAGTAAGAATAAACTCGATATATTTTCTCTCTCTCTCTCTCTGGCTATATTTCTCATGTCTGCATATCCGTCTACTTCTCAACACTCCTTCTCTCTCTGTCTCTCTTTCTCTCTCTCTCCTTCTTTCCCTATCTCTCTCTCTTTCTCTCTCTCCTTCTTTCTCTCTCTCTCTCTCTTGCCCTCCCGCTCACTCCATCTTTATCATCCTCTGCATGTATATGTGGATAAGAATTTACACCCCAAACACACACACACACACACACACACACACACATATATATATATATAAACGGATGTGAATTTCTCTATACGTCGTGTATCTTCGCATGCGATTATACACAAAGCAGCTGTCAACGAATAAGTGGAGAGCAATTTTAAATATGCACACACACGTATCTCTCTCTCTCTCAATCTGTATATTTACATATATGTATGTATGTAGTATGTATGTATGTATGTATGTATGTATGTATGTATACATGTATGTATGTATGTATGTATATTCAATACACACATGTTCTCGAATATCATTTATATATACGTAAACATATATATATATATATATGCATATACATATTATTATACACATATGCATATGTATACAATGCACAATTATACGCACATTCAGAATTGCGTAATCGCTCACTTAGTTACTTGCACAATGGAATACCAAATATTAGAATGTACACTAAAAAGTCAAGAGTAACCATACACAACTTTTAATATGAAAATGATGAGGACATATCCGACACTACATCCGCGGACTGGGTAAACCTAACTATGCTTTATATATCTTTATGTAACAATTTCTTTTTATTTGGCATTAAACGAAAGCAAAAATTAAATACTTTCTCAACTGCTAGAAGTAAGATGTCTTTATTTGTATTATAAAGAGATATTTGAATTACATTCCTATGGCTTAGTTTTTTTTCTTTCGTGTCAGAGAATACCCTAACACCAAACATCCTTCACACTTCTACACAACGCAAATGCAGTTGGTATTCGTACATATTAATCACGGAACTGTGATATCTGAGATAGTAAGGAATCCCATCTGGCAGTCGCACATCCCTTCAGGAAAATGTTCCATCGAATTTTTTTAATATTTAAAAAATTTTTTTGCTTTTGCCATATTACACCTCTATCAGCTCTTCTGATAAAACACGAACACGCTGCAATATCGCCCAACTGGGGCTCAATGGAAAATATTTTTTCCAATGCTTTTCTTATTAAATTGTGCTTCACGTTCAAGTTTCTACATTGTATAAAATACTTATATATTTATCGTCTGATCATAATCTGTATCTCACTCTCCAATATTTTATTGTATTTCATAGTTACTGACGAATGTATTTTTACTGACACAATATAAGAATTATATTACTAGCCATAACTTGTATAGATAACGATATTAAGAGAATATTAAGGTAATATTAGACATGAATAAAGTGTTGTACCATTGCATGTAGTGGCTAATAAGTCATTGCTACACAAAAAGAAAAGAGTGAGAGATAAAACTGAGCTGCGGCCCACGACGGCTGTGGTAAGAGTAGGATCAGAATGTACTCTGTCAATACACACCGTAGTAGTATTACCTAATTGGAAGACTCAGATCCAAGAAACGTGAGACAAGCAACATCCACAAATAAGTTTCGACAGAAGTTTTACATATGAAACGAGGTAGTAAACTTTGATGATGTGGACAACTATTTTCACAAACTTTCTCCATGAGCACAGTCCTTTTGCATGTAGCAGAGGAGAGTAGATCAGCGGTGGATCTAAGTTTATGAAATCTAGACAAGTAGCCACTAAGAACACATAGAGAATCAAGTTGATGGAGGATGTCGTTGTTAATAACTTCCTCTGTTAGCTTAGTGAGAAAAGGATAGTATAGAATAGAGAGTCATTCGTCAGGGTCACAAAAGTGGCTCTTCACAAGAATAAAGCACGTTATACTAATTCTAAAAGAGATAGAATTCTTGTTGAGAGGAACACATTGAACATTCAAAAAAGTTCAATTTGCAGAGAATAGTAGTACCGATTTCAATCGGGTAAATATATTTTCGTAAGCATTTGAAGTTTTTTCAGAAGTACTTTTAAAAATTCGTGTATGTGTATGTTTGTACATGTGTTGTATATGTGTTTGTATGTACATGTGTGTATATTTGTGGGTATATGTGTGCGTGTGAGTATGTATCTATGTATGTATGTATGTATGTATATATATATATACATCTCTGTATAGGTATGTCATTTATTTTTTTAATGTACGTATTTGCATATGTATTTCCACGCATACATTTGCGTGTGTTCATTCGTAGGAAAGCGTACATGTGACTTGAGATGATTATCTTAGTATACACATGTATGTACGTATGTGTGTGCAAGTGTATATACGTGCGTAGACATCAAAATATAATATAATAGAAGGGAAAGATCAGATACTGTTGACGTTGCTAGTGGTAAACAAGATTAACACAGCAGACACAAACACTATAACACATCAGCCATTTTCGAAATTTGGTTTCAGGGCATGTAGAAATTATTCTGAAATGTTAAAGTTCAAAATGATTCGGAAAATTTCGCTAAGTATTACGTTTGAAAAATTGAGATATAACAATTGTTAGAAACACATCAGTCGCAGTGGGGTTCGATACATATTTCAATTGTAAAGGTATTGATCTTTCAGAAACGCTTCACTCCCAGAATCAGAGTAAAAGAATTACGGAGTGTAGTTTAACTGTTTCAACATGGAGTGCGCTACAATGCCAGTTAATGATATTTGTATTTTTCTTCTTTTTGTATATATATATATATATAATCAAAATGAGAAACAAGGATATCCAGAGGTAATGCAGTACGATCGTTTCGTGCAACTCCATTTAATTGAACAATGCAATCATTACATCAGTTTTAAATGCAGAGCAATCTTCAGCTGCACAAAGACATAGAATTTAATTAAATTAGAACAGATGGATACATTAGTATAATTATGCCTCAAATCTCCAAGAAGTTAAGGAGATAGACAAAGAACATGCTGTCTCACTCCAGTTTAGAAGTTACTGAATTTTCCAAATAACAATCGTGTTGATTGTGTCTTCGAATTTTCAGAGAGTTGAACCTTCGTCAGAGTGGCGACGTTGGCTTAACTAGTCGAAACGTACGTATATGTGCGCCAGCATGTGTGTGCTCGTGTATGTGTTTGTGTATGTGTGTGTGTGTGTGTGTGTGTGTGTGTAGAAATAATAACAATAATCCTTGATTCTTAAGATGACTGTCCGTGATCATAGGATACATGTGCTCGATGTAACCCCAAAAATCTGTCTCAGCAGTAAGCATCTATAAACTTAGATGTTCGAGGGAAAGTGAGGTCGCACCGATACAGTCGTCAATATAACAGCCATATAGTTCGGGAGTGGGACCAGCGAAATTTGAGAATATTTGGGCCCCAACGTAGCCAACGAACAGTTTCGCATAGTTGGGGACCCTTCTCGTTCCCATGACCACACTGCTGGTAGAAATGACCAGCGAATGGGAAGCAGTTGAGTGAGAGGATAAGTTCGGCCAGACGAACGAGCCTAGATGTGTTGGGTTGGGAGTTGGGTCGAAGTTCAAGGAAATGCTGGAGAGCATGCAGCCCCTCGTGGTCACGTATCATCGTGTAAAGGCTCTGGATGCCGAAAGTGAAGAGAAGTTTAAAGGGGCCAGGAGGGAAGGAGAAAGAGTTGAACAAACGAAGTGCGTGGTAGGAGTCATGGAGGTGAGAGGGGGAAGTCACTAGGAAAGAAAGGACACGGTCAAGATATCTGGAGATGAATTCGATGGGGCAGTTGCAGGCTGAGACGATGGGGCGGCCAGGGCTGTTAAGTTTGTGGATTTGACGGGGGAAGTAAATAGCGTGAATGAGAAAATGAAGAAACTGAGTTACATCTGTATGTCAATTTTATCCATGTTCTTCATTTTCTCATTCATATATATATATATATATATAAACAACAACCTGACTCGTCCTAGAATATTTGAAATATATATAAAATATATAATGCTTAGAAATATAATTCTGTAAGTTTAGGTTCACAGTACACAGTGGGATATATGAAAATTTTTTTAACTGTCAAAGTATTAATAACACATTAAAAAATTTATGAAAAATATATGATGAATAGATAAAATCTTAAGATACAAGGATATCAGATATAATATTTGAAAAATATACGAGAAAATATAAGAAAATATCTGAGAGAAAAATTATAATAAAAACTATAATATGAAATTATATAAAAAGTTATAATAAAAAATTCTTTTAAAAAATAATTTATAAAAGTAAGCCAATAAAAGATGCTATACTAAGAAATATAAAAAGGGGAAAATGTAATATAAAATGAAAATAAATAATATATTATGATGGAATTGTTATATAAATAGTTATAATCAGAATATTGATTAATTATTAATACTTGATTGAAAAAGGCATAAGTATACCGGGTTATAATAGAGATAAAATGGAATTAAAAATATCATTACAAATAGGTTAGGAAACTCTATTTAAAATACAACGAAAAACGAGGATTGAGTTATGATATTAATAGATCATTTTATAATTAGGGAAGATTTGAAAATTGAGGACTCGTTAGGAAAAATATATATATTTATATTAACCGTGATAGAATAGATTCATCGCTGGGGGTTGGTATGCGTATATCATGATTACTAAGAGCTAATAGATCAAAGGAGTTAAAGAAAGATAAATTTTAATCACCAGAAAAATACTTGATATACTAAATAATTATCAGCTTCTAAAGTATTTAGAGGTACGGGTAATATTATGAACACATGACGGCCCACGTAAATTTGGGAACTTAAAAGTCAATAATATCCATTTCAGTCTTAAATAGGATTTAGGGCGTAGAGCTGAAGCATACACATATAGCCGATATGGGTGTTAATTATGTTGTATGGAATTGCATACTTATGACTTTATCCATCTAGTATAAATAATTAATTTATATTCAGATTATAACTATTTATATAACAACTCTATTATAATATACACATTATTTTCATTTTATATTACCTTATTTCCTTTTTATATTTCTTAGTATAGCTTCCTTTATTGGTTTACTTTTATAAAAATTTTATGTAATTTGTTATAATTTTATTATAATTCTTCTCAAATATTTTTTTATACTTCCTCATATATTTTATAAATCTTATATCTTACATTTTTATATCTTAAGATTTAATCTACACTTCAAATATTTTTGTATGCTTTATTAATAATTTGACAGTTTAAAAAAATTTCTCATAAACCCGAAAGTGTACATCAACACCTAACATTATAAAATTTTTTTACACATTATATATTTTATATATTTTAAATATTTTATATTTTATATGTTCTTGCCTCTGTATATATATTCTTTACATTATTTATATTTTATTATATTATGTTTTATATTTATATTCGGATCTGTATTTTATTTTTTATATCCTTATATTTTAAAATTTTTTATAGCATAAAAATCTAGTGGCAATTTATAATTTTTAGCTCTTTTTCATAAAAGTCGTTACACACTGCAACCTTATTATCATCATATATTAAATTATACGTTATCCCCTTCTTAAGTTATATATGAAATTTCTTTCTAGCCTTTATATATCTGTAAGTTTATATTTTGCTTTAACAGTATAAGTAAACTATGGTTAAAATTTACTCCTTCAATTTATATCCCACCCATGATCATTTAAGAGGTATTCCTTTTAACAGCTCCCGTTTTCTTCCCTTTAAAGATGACAATCAAAATAAGCTTTATTAGCTATCCCTATCCCCTCTTTTCCTTCTGTTATCATCCCTCCCCACCTTGGCCCCACCATGGCATACCTTTTGGTGTTGGTGAAGCCGGATGTAAAGATCCATTTTCTTAGATAGTAGAACGTCTGTCATGACACTAATTATTTTATAACTCCCCGAAGATCTAATTTTAGATATTTTGAAGACTACATTGTCCTATTGTCTTCGATGTATAGATAATGGGGCCACTACTCTCGTTGATCCTTGCCCATCACTCTAGCCTATGATACTTTCTGGTCTGTCTGTCGCTGTATTGTCCTTTTTTCATTCATCCCAAAATTAAGCAGCTGAATCGTTGTAAATATTCGCTCTCTATTGGTGATACGAATATGTTTAAATATCTGATTTGTCCTTCATGTCTCAGGTCTATGCGGTCATCGGATGAGAACGGTTTTCTTTTTAATGATGTAATGCTTTCATTGATTAATTAAAGGAGTTGCTCGAAACGGCTGTATTAAATTAACACTTATATATCTTTATTACTCATGTACTTATATATATATATATAGAGAGAGAGAGAGAGACAGACAGACAGAAAGACAGACAGATAGAGAGATAGATAGATAGATAGATAGGTAGATAGATAGATATATAGATAGATAGTTAGTTAGATCATATACATCCATATAGATACATATATATAGACGATGGGGTGATTAAAAATTCGTGGATTTAAGGGTATCGGAAAAGGCCTGTTAAGGCCTAAACTTCCGAGTTCTTATATATATATATATATATATATATATATATGTATATATATATATATATATATATATATATATATATATATATATATATTATATATATATATATATATATATATATATATATATATATACATTGAGTTGTACAAAGACACGCGCGTGTGTACACACTTACACACATACAATCAAGATATTTGTGCATCGAAACCCAAACACACTGCAGACTGCTAAACAGTTCTTGCCACCATATTTCGCTCATAAAGCATTGCCTCACTCGACGTTATAATGAAAAGAAAACTATAAAAGAGCTACGCATTGGTACCGAAACCGATTTCTCTTGGCTATGAAGCGAACATATTGGTTGCATGCTTTCTACGTCTGGAACTAAAAATAATTCTTCTTAATCATTTTTTTCTTCTCCAAGAAGATACAATATTGCAATTAAAATTTGTATTAGAATTAATTACTATAGAAGAATTTGTTACGTTCCTTGTTTACTTAATTAAAGAATTAACTATTATTTACTCACAACAGACAAATAAGTTTCTGGATATTTTTAACGTCAGTTTAGATTTGTGAGTTTGTTTTCCTCAATTGACAAATAGATGTGATTTAATTTTATTAAATCGTTTGTTTACTTTTTCTTAAACGAACAGCTGTGACATACAAAATATTACATTTCGGTAGCTTTAGCTTTCGTCATTACTAATACATTAATTCTTAATTCTTAATTACTCTAGATGACTTATAAAATTTTTTAGAAGCAGTCGACAAAAGAGAGGAAATTAGTATTGCTCAACAACTAGGAGCTAGAGGCAAGTCTTTATAAATGTAAGTATTGAATACAAACATGTTATTGCAAGGCTAAGATAAACACGCAGCAGTATTTTGGCATTTAGTTATAGTAGTGGACACGTTACACAAATTACACTCAGTAAACTCTAAGCTATTTTGTAGCAAGAAGAGAATATATACACACGTGAGCGCGAACCCACTCACATCTTTAATCTTTTGCATGTTTCAATCATTGGACTGCGGTCATTCTGGGGCAGCGTCTTCAAGTGCTTTAATCGAAGGAAACTAAACATAACAGTAATTCTTTAAATTTTATTTTTAAAGTGTAAAACTTATTCTATCGGTCTTTTATGCCGAACCGCTAAGTTGCAGGGGATATAACGAATCAAGAACCGGTTGTCAAGCGGTGGAGGGCACAAACACGAAAATACGCGCCCGCGGTAGTACACCCACAAGCAGACTCATACACATACATACACATATGCATATATAGCCGCTTAAGAATCCATAAGTCAGAAAAAATACGTACTCATATATTTTTTAGTATGTATGTATATTAATCGAAATCTACAGTATTAGATAACCATTACCGCTGGTTTTACCAATCGGTTTAGTACTGGGGTTTCAACGTAATATTAAATAACATTGCCATTACGCAACATTGTGGTCATTCGGGGTTACATAATCAAACTGTTATCTAACACTCCGTTGAAACGCTAGTGCGAAGTCAATGGGTAAGATAAACCGTAATGGATTTATAATACTGCACACTTCCATTAATATATATATATGTATGCATATAATATCATATATACAGGTGCAGTTATGGCTGTGTGCTAAGAAGCTTCCTTCCCAACCCCATTGTTCCGGGTTCAGTACCACTGTGTGGCCCCTTGGGCATGTGTCTTTTACCAGAGCCTCGGCCGACCAAACCCTTTTGAATTCATTTGGTAAACAGAAACTAAAAGAAGCCCCTCGTATATCTTTATATATAACAGTCAAGTTGTTTGTCTGTCTCCTACGATTTAGATTCATAACTACTCTCACCAGTAAAATAATAAAAGAATAGAATATATACACGTAAATGTATATATATATATATATATATATATATATATATATATATATAATATATTATATATACATATATAATACACACACATATATATATATATATATATATATATACCGTAAATTTTCGAGTATAATCCGCATTTTCCCCAAAAATTTAAAGGTCAAAATCATTATGCAAGTTTCAAAATGAAAAACATTTTCTATGGAATGTCCAAGTCTCTATTTGCTGTCCGGCAATGTTTATTCAGACGCATTTTGTGATGTCGTGCGCGAAAATACCTTAAGCTAAGCCTGAAATCAATAATGTCATAAAAGAATCATCCATAACGTGCACTAAACAATATTTATTAAAATAAAACTATTCAGAACACAGAATAACATACAACAAAAGCAATTTGCAAACATATTTACATTCCCATATAACAGTTAAGAACATCACCATTATTGTATTATGCATGCGCGGAAGTGTTTGTTCGACTAGGTGCTGCTGGTTTAATTACGTACGACTCAAGTTAGAGAAGTGGTGCGTATTATACACAAGGTTTAGGTTTGTTCAGAGGTACATCCCCCTAAACATCCACTGCGTATTATACTCAAGGGCAGCCTATACTCGAGGATTTACGGTATATATATATATATATATATAATATATATATTATATATATATATATATATATATATACATATATATGTATAAGAAATTTTGTGTAATAAGATAAAGAACCAAGACTGTATAGATATTAGAACATTTATAGATAGAAGGTCTTACAGCTGTTTCTAGGATATTAATTAATAATATCCCTTCATCGTAGACGGTGTCAGAGGAAAAATTAAGTCATAGTTAGTTTCGATGTGATACAAATTACATATATAATGTATGTGTATAAATACATACATAAATACATGAATATATGTGTACGTATGTCTGTAAAATACATTGATGTTTTACAGGTAATTCCGTTTTTTATCAAAATTATTCTGCACGTAACCAACAATAGTCGATAAGAATTGAGACTGGCGCCTAGACTCACTCGACACACTGGTTAATGCAAATTACATGAGATTCCTATCAATATTAAGTTATCAGTCTACAAAGAAATAGAGAGTGGGGAGATAAGTGAAGTTGCACATGAAATAATTTGTAAATAGTAAAACACAATCGGAGTTGAGAAGTGAAATAACTAATAGGAAGTAAATAAAAGTCGATAATTTAATTGTTAATAAAGAGTTTTAATTGAAATTAAATTACAGTTAAAATGATTAAAGCACAGCACTTAAAAAACAAATAACAAATCATGTCTACATGACAAAATCACTCTTTTCATATGTCGCGAAGGAATGTAATGGCGGAGTAATTGAAAGTGAATTGTTAGTATGACAGATAAATAGAAATAGTTATTATAAAGGGAGGTAATTAAAATTGAACATTTGAACACTACTGAAAAATGGCGTTTGGACGAAATAAAGAAGAGTATGTGTTTCAAATTTGATTTAGTCAAATTACAGATTATAGGTTCAAACTTTAATGACTCGTATTTAGATTTTCATTTTAAAAAAATTATATAATACTCTTTTTACTTTTGTACTCTTTTACTTGTTTCAATCATTTGACTGTGGCCATAATGGAGCACCGCCTTTAGTCGAGCAAATCGACCCCAGGACTTATTCTTTGTAAACCTAGTACTTATTCTATCGGTCTCAGTTTTGCCGAACCGCTAAGTCACGGGGACGTGAACACACCAGCATCAGTTGTCAAGCGATGTTGGGGGACAAACACAACCACACAAACAGACACACACACACACACACATATATATATATACACATATAGTTATATACGACGGGGTTATTTTCAGCTTCCATCTACCAAATCCACTCACAAGGCTTTGATCGGGGCGAGGCTATAGTAGAAGACACTTACCCAAGGTGCCACGCAGTGGGACTGAACCCGGAACCTTGTGGCTGGTAAGCAAGCTACTACCACACAACCACTAATATTTAATTAATAGATTAATAGTAATAACGAATTCAAATTTTGGCACAGGGCCCAGCAAGTTCAGGGATGGGGGAGGTTAACTTGATTATACTCCTCCCTCCCCGGTGTCCGATTGGTAGTTATTTTATCAATCCCGAAAGAATTAAAGTCGAAATCGGCATTGGCAGAATTTGAACACAACTTAAAGACCGTCAAATGACGTTAAGCATTTTGTCCTGCGTGCTAACGTTTCGGCCAGATCGCTGGTTTAGCGATTAGTGGTAATATTAAGGCGGCGAGCTGGCAGAAACGTTAGCACGCCGGGCGAAATGCCTAGCGGTATTTTGTCTGGCGCTACGTTCTGAGTTCAAATTCCGCCGAGGTCGACTTTGCCTTTCATCATTTCGGGGTCGATAAATTAAGTACCAGTTACGCACTGGGGTCGATGTAATCGACTTAATACCTATGTCTGTCCTTGTTTGTCCCCCTCTCTGTTTAGCCCCTTGTGGGTAATAAAGAAATAGGTAATATTAATGGTGGTTTTATTCAAAGTTGAAGGAAAAACGCTTCACCCAATTGTGTAAAGGTACATTACTTTATTTTGATTACGCACAACCTTCTCAAAGGATGAAGATTTAGTAAATAAACATTTGAGTGCGTGTAATACATGAGCATAGCCTTCAATCGCATATACAACCTCTGAATATAATTAGGTTTTCACTCAACAACACATGTTATTAAATGAGACATAAGAAGACATAACACTTGATATATTTCAACCGGAATTTAATTATCATATGAACTGTGAAGAGAGAAAATCCAAACGATAGCTTCTATATTAACTCGTAATTCGTTCCTGCAGTTTCCAAAGTGAATATGCAAATCTCTGTCGTGTTTCGTCGTAGGAGAAAATCCTCTTTCAGACGATTGTTGATAATACACTCGATTTATCAGCGGACGTGAGCTCTGTGCCATGAACACACATTCGTCTGAATGGAGGAATTGTTCTATGACAAAACACAACAAAGATTAGCATATTCGCATTGGAATCTTCTGGAACGTATGAAGAATAAATATGTAAGTCATTGTTTGGATTCTCGCTATTCATCGTGCACATGGAAATTTATCATGTAGCCATGAGCCAATAATTTGTTTGCCGAAGTTATAAAACAGGACCACGAACTCTCGCGTGCTTCATTAATCTGGGATGTCTTTGGATGATGACACACAACGATATTGGAACGCCCGTGTATCTCAGCGTCTCATAGCGATAACAATTTGGGCATATTATAAATACGTCCCGAAGGATAACTATTGAAGAACTTCGGTTTCAGCAACAGTTAGCTCACATGGGAATTCAGAAAAGACATTTGTGATTTTCATTGTCGCACAGTCTGAAGAAGGGATGTATTTATTTTACTGTCTGAAACAACAAACGGCTATTGTGAGGAGACTTGGCATTTAACAAATTTTAGATTATTATATCAACCAGTCGCACCCAATGCTACCAAATTTTAAGCAGGAGTACAACAAATATTTTCCATTAATATTTGTAATTAAGTTAATAAGTATGGTTAATATTTATAACGAATATTCCATTTTCTATGTGTGTGCAGCGCACACCTAGCACAGCTGGAGTCTATGCCCCCTCCCCTGATATCAATCTTCTAATTTAATCTGTTCGATTTTATCATTCTCTGTTCACTGAAGAGCTAGCTACTCTTTCGTATCAGGGACATAATTCAATCTATGAATATCATAAATTATTTCTGTTCGACATTTCTAGATACATTGTTTCATACATAGAGATATAAATATTTAGAAATTGAAATATTTAAATCAAATTACCCTAAATTACCAAATCATACAATAAAGATTAAAATTAAATTCTATTTATTGCATTTTTTTTTTTTTTCAATCTCTTCTATTAATTTTATATCTTTTTTTTAAACAATGTTGCTCTGCTATCATTTATCTATATTGATTTCTCCAGCTAGATGATTAAATGTCGATAAGTGCTATATAAATGCACTTGTAACTTATTTCAAATACACACAAAAATAACCTTATTCTACATCATTTTATTTCGGTGCATTTCTACAAGAAATACAAAACAGTAATTAAATAAAAGTATCTAGCTGATATTCTTTATCATATTATAAATAGAAAACAATTTTCTTAGTAAATTGTGACGAGTTGATTGCAACAATGGGAATTAATGTATTCATGTAAGAAATAATAGATAAATACTTTACAATACATTTCCTGATAGGGTTAAGTTGCATTTCTAGAATTCCGCTTATAAAATAATAGGTGATATAAAGATTTCGATTGAATGACGCAATAACACAATACGCACTTCGACGTAGAGCCAAAAACATACGTACACATATAAACATATTTTTACATATCTTTCTTTATGGTAGTAAATTTGACTCACAGTTGTTACCAGTAGTCATTACAGACGCATTATTGATAAGTTTACTCAATAGGCCACTTCATCGGTTGAGTAAAATTGAAAGACCGACAAAATGAAGGCTATTTTCGTCAGAGTGAGTGTCATTAGGGCGGCGAACTGGCAGAAACGTTAGCACGCCGGGCGAAATTGCGTAGCCGTATTTCGTCTGCCGTTACGTTCTGAGTTCAAATTCCGCCGAGGTCGACTTTGCCTTTCATCCTTTCGGGGTCGATTAAATAAGTACCAGTTACGCACTGGGGTCGATGTAATCGACTTAATCCGTTTGTCGGTCCTTGTTTGCCCACTCTATGTGTAGCCCCTTGTGGGTAGTAAAGAAATAGTTATTTCGTCTGCCGCTACGTTCTGAGTTCAAATTCCACCGAGGTCGACTTTGCCTTTCATCCTTTCGGCATCGACTAAATAATTACCAGTTACGCACTGGGGTCGATGTAATCGACTTAATCCGTTTGTCTGTCCTTGTTTGCGTAGCCGTATTTGTCTACCGTTACGTTCCGAGTTCAAATTCCGCCGAGGTCGACTTTGCCTTTCATCATTTCGGGGTCGATAAATTAAGTACCAGTTACGCACCGGGGTCGATATAATCGACTTAATCCGTTAATCGGTCCTTGTTTTCCCCCTCTATGTTTAGTCCCTTGTGGGTAATAAAGAAACACAAAGTGAGTGTCGTTTTTTTGTTATTCTGAACTGACTTTGATGAGAGTAGTATTACATTGTTAGGTCGTTCAAATTTTCCTAACCGATGAATAGGCCTGTTGAGTAAACCGACTAATAACGATCCTATAATGACTACTGGGAACCAATAGGAAAAAAATATTTAATAATAATTATTTATATATTCTGCTATATCTATATATTATGTATCATGTTATTTATTTGTTTATTGGACATTGGCCATCCTTTGTATCCCACCTGAGTGGCATAGCTCCTCGCTTTCCATATATCTATTTCTTTACTACCCACAAGGGGCTAAACACAGAGAGGACAAACAAGGACAGACAAACGGATTAAGTCGATTATATCGACCCCAGTGCGTAACTGGTACTTAATTTATCGACCCCGAAAGGATGAAAGGGAAAGTCGACCTTGGCGGAATTCGAACTTAGAATGTAACGGCAGACGAAATACTGTTAAGCATTTCGCCCGGCGTGCTAACGTTTCGCTTACCATATATCGGTTCGACATAACTCCACCAACACATTTACGTAGCTACAATGGGCGAGGCTATATATCTAATGTTGAAGACGATCCGCTGGCTGGACTCTGTAATGTCCAAGAGTTTCTAGGGTCTACAGGGGGGACTGGCATTCAAATTATCTGCATGCCACTGCAATGGGATCGCGTCTTGATTGCTAGTCATTGCTTCGCTATAACTTCAGCACCTCAGCATACTTACGTAACAAGAATATATGAGAGTATATATCTAATTTTGAATTAAACGTAGAATGCTGCAAGCACTTTATACACACGTCATATATTGAGAAAGTTTCTTAACAAAATTCATATCAATCGCTTCATCAAAATCCATTATATTATAAGATATTTCTAGTGTTATGAAACTGTTAATTTAAACCAATTGATTCAAACTGTTTCCTGGGAATTTCTAACTCTGAAGTACTACAGATTATCTATGATGTTTTACCACCTTTATTTAAATCCAACTTTCATTTAGAATATTTGATGGCATCAGGTGAGTGAAATTATTGATAAAAGATACAAAGCTAAATGTGTGAAACATCAATTCTAAATATAATCTGCAATTGTTTATGAAATAACGTGTTTTAAGTGTTGATACGATTCAACTATTACTACATTGGTTTATAAAGTAACGCTACATTTAA
>NC_043010.1:53711076-53716076 GCF_006345805.1 Octopus sinensis | reverse complement strand
TTTTTTGTAACTAAGCACTTTCAAACTTCGTATACTTGTAGAATGTGTCATATAAAAGATATTTTACTCTTAGCGTTTTTGAGAAAAGTTTACATTTATGAAGTTATTTCGTGTTCAAGTTGTCGTATTTCGGTAATTTAAGCCAATTAATGAGGTGTATTCAGCTGAATAAAATTACTGTTGTTGTTTATCAACCGACTGTGTATATTTCGTTTGTTACTGTTATTTATTATATATTTCCTCTCTGTTACGTTTGTATGAATAAACATGTGTATCTGAAGTATGTTTACTTCATGGCACCACAAGTTTGAAAGTGTTTAGCTACGAAAAGTTATTTTCTAAATCATCCGGTCAAAAGGTAAAGATCCAGATGGACAAACAGATCGAGATACAGACAGATAGATAGATAGATAGTAGATAGATAGATAGATAGATAGATAGATAGATAGATAGATAGATAGATAGATAGATAGATGGATGGATGGATGGATGGATGGATGGATGGATGGATGGATGGATATATATATATATATATATATATATATAGATAGATAGATAGATAGATAGATAGATAGATAGATAGATAGATAGATAGATAGATAGATAGATAGATAGTCATGCATAGGCATGTAGAGAGATAAATATATATGCCTTATGACACACGTATTAGCATATGTAAACTTATATATTTCATACTTATAAAACACAAACACACAAATACTCACATACTCTGTAAATGCATTGTATAGAGAGTTAGACAGAGCGAGAATGTAAAAGAGAAAGACGTTGACTGATTGTTTTGGGGGCAATCATACATTTTCAAAACCCAAATATCATCGTAACATAATATAAAGTAAAATTCCGAGTGGAAATTGCATATGTTCATGTATTTAGCTTCCTTTTGGACATTTCGCTATGAGCATATATGTGCGTGAGATAGAAAGAGAGGGAATGTGCGTGTATGTACACTCGGAGACCTATATAAATACATATATATGTATACGTATGGAGAACCCGTATATCTATAACTATGGATATGGATATTTACATATTGGTGTCTGCGTGTGTACGCATATATATATATATATATAATATATATATATATATATTATATATTTATATGAATGTGTATGTATACATGTGTAAATATAACCATACATGCATATATATATATATATATATATATATATATAGTTATATTTATGAATTTATTCCTATTTGTGTGTACACATATACATACAAGTCTGTGTGTGCATGTGTATGTGTATCCGCACATACACAAATATATACATATATGTATATACATACATATATATATATATACATATATGATATATATATTATATATATATACATATATGATATATATATAATAGATATATAATATATATGTGTGTGTGCGTGATACATATATATATATATATATATAATATATATATATAATATATATATATATAATATATATATATTATATATATATATATATATATATGTTGTTAAGTATCATATACCCAATTATATTTTTACGTGGTTTAAGATTTTGAGTGTATTGGAAAACTGAAAATATATGGTAGCGCGGAGAAAACTCTAAGGTATAAAATTTCATTGAACGAAAATAGCTAACGAATCATTGACATTTTTTTAAGAATTACTCCTGTAGGAAAACCTTTCAAATACGTCTATATGTAATTATATTTTGTTGTCCAAAACAAATTCCTTTAACTGTGCGTTGTGGCCGCTTGAGATTAAGAACGGCTCAACGTTTAAGTGATTAATGGACTTCCAACTATGACGCACAGAGAAAATGCACCATCGTTTTAACAGATCTATAAACAAATCTCTACACAGCTGCAGATACACAATGATGCGTATATCTATACATATAATATACATACAGTTGCATACACAATTTTGATTTGAAAATACAATCATCGCCCTTGCCAAAATCAAAATTAGTTTCAGTTTTCTTCCATATATGGTCATTTCTATTGTTCGCACGATAAACAGTTTATGGTTTTCTTTTCTTTACGTTATTTTTTTGCTTCATAATTGCCTACTGAAGGTGAGGGACAGGTGTTTAATTAAATAGAATTTTAAATAATATACATCTTGTGTTTTCGTTGCGCAGTTCTCAAATCTACGTTCATATCAGATCGATGCTGACTACGTCTTCTACCATATCTGTGTCAAAATAAAATATATACTGTTTCATTACAGAGCTCGGAGATTGTAAATTAGTACATGTTTTTAAAATTTTTTTTTCATTAATATTTATTCCAGCTTAGCACCGGAAAAATATCTAGACAGATTTAATAAATATTCTTTTCTACTCTGCTCTAGACACAAGACCCGAAATTTCTGGGGAGGGAGCTAGTCGATTAGATTGACTGTCTCCCTCCCCAGAACGCAACTGGTACTTAATTTATCGACCCCGAAAGGATGAAAGGCAAAGTCGACCTCATAGTATGAACTTAGAACGTAACGGCAGACGAAATACCTATTTCTTTACTACCCACAAGGGGCTAAACACAAAGAGGACAAACAAGTAAGGACAAACGGATTAAGTCGATTATATCGACCCCGGTGCGTAACTAGTACTTATTTAATCGACCCCGAAAGGATGAAAGGCAAAGTCAACCTTGGGGGAATTTGAACTCAGAACGTAGCGGCAGACGAAATACCGCTAAGCATTTCGCCCGGCGTGCTAACGATTCTGCCAGCTCGCCGCCTAAAGTGTGAGATGCTTACAGCACCTAGGTTTCCCAAGCGGTCATCCATCTAAGTAGTCACTAGGCTCGAAGATCGGACGAGAATCTATGCATTCAACGTGATATGACAAGATTCGCTGAACCTCACTTAACTTGCTTTGCAGCCTTCCGAGTTTTGAATAAACACACCCCAGTAAACATGCTGCAGACGATTCTTAGACTAGTAACGGTGTCGTACATTTCGACTTTGTCAGTCTTCTATCCTTTCTACTGCTGAAAAATAAATACCCCAGACAAGTACCGGAGCCGATCCAATAGACAATGTTATATCCAGCAAAGTTACCGAACTGTTTAATTTACACTCTGATTTCAAATGCCGACAGGGTCAACATTGCTTTTCATTTTTTCGGGCTATATAAAATAAATACCAGTTGAACACTGGGATCGATGCAGTCGACATTTCCTCTTCTCTGAAATTACTGGCCTTTGCTATAATTGTAAATCAATATGAGGTATATGGATCAATAGATCGCCGATTAATATGCCACTATGCATTTAGTTATAATACTTAGGCATATCTTATACTATTATTTACTACCAATTCAACTCTAATCATGTTGATCGAAGATCGAATATTTTCTGGTATTTATCCTACTGTCTAATTTATTTATTAGGACAAAATGAAATTTGAGAGAAACTTGGCAACCTGTTTTAACATTCAAGACGACCGTGTAGAGTCGCTCACAGTGCTACGTTATTTCATTGAATTGAAAGGAAGAATATCAAGTTCCTATACGTAAGTCATACTGTAGAATGAAAATAGCATAAAGCCGAAAATTCTCCCTCATTTTTTTATTGAATTGAATCGCTTCACTTTAGGAATTTAATTCACTTTGGAAATGCATTAAAGACAAATGAATGTTTCAATATGTCAGATCCAGTAGCATAAGATTTGACATCCATGATATTTCGCGTTATAATCTAATACAACGAAATGTAATGAAAGTCAAAGAAAGAGAATAAATAGCCCCTTATAGTGATATACAATACAGTGGCATTTCAGAAGCTTGAACTTCAAAGACATACGAACGAATGCAGACTGACATCGATACGATACAAACATAAAGATATATAGACACACAAGCATGCATACACGCAATCACATGTGCATATAACTACTCACATGCATGCATACACATATACTCACATATACAAGTTGGAGAGGAGGCCAGTCTATTAGATCGACCCCGGGACGCAACGGATACTTCGTTTATAGACCTCGAAAGAATGAAAGGCAAAGTTGTCCTCGGCGGAATTTGAACTCAGAACCTAAAGGCAAACGAAATACCGCTAAGCATTTCGCCCGACGTGCTAAAGTGTCTGCCAGCTCGCGTCCTTAATATATGTATATGTGTGTGTGTATATAATATATATATATATATAGATATATATATATACATACATATATATTCATATATATATATAAATATATATATATATATGTGTGTGTGTGTGTGTGTGTGTATATATCTTCTGTTTATTAATCTTATTATTCAGGTTACTGCTTGGAATCGAACTCGGAATCTTGGGGTCAGTAGCCCACGCTCTTAACCACTACATATTGATCATGTATGGAAAAAAATGGAGACCACCTCCCCTGAGGGATAAAGTTAAAATAATATGCAGAGAACACCTCTGGAAAATACGATAACTAAATGAAGCAGCACATATGCTGGGACACAACAACCTCCTAAGCAGACCGAGTGCAGATATGAACAGCATATGGGAACCGGTTTTAAGGAAAGATAGGAAAATGTTAGATTTATAAGCCCTAAAATTCACTCCATAATTGCCCACGAGCATATGGCGCAGTGGTTAAGAGAACGGGCTGCTAATCCCAATATTCAGGCAGTGACCTGAATAATAATAACATCGAAAAATACGTATGTCAGCCGAAATATTGTGTTAACAACAAACAAGATGAGGGCAAATATCGTCAAATGTAAATAATATATATTTCTTTACTACCCACAAGGGGCTAAGCACAGAGGGGACAAACAAGGACAGACAAGGGGATTAAGTCGATTACATCGACCCCAGTGCACAACTGGTACTTAGTTTATCGACCCCGAAAGGATGAAAGGCAAAGTCGACCTCGGCGGAATTTGAACCCAGAACACTTAACGACAGACGAAATACGGCTACACATTTCGCCCGGCGTGCTAACGTTTCTGCCAGCTCGCCGCCCTCCAAATGTAAATAATATACATAATTCCTCATCTCTTAAATATA
>NC_043010.1:53696076-53708576 GCF_006345805.1 Octopus sinensis | reverse complement strand
GAGTCCGCTGCACTGGGCCATTATAAATACAAGCACATACACAAACGTGGATATACATATGCATATATATTCTTGTGTGCATGTAGAGTGAGAGAGAGAGAGAGAGAGAGAGAGTAGGAGAAACACACACAGGCAGACAGAGAGACAGATAGAGAATAGAAAACGATAAGTGGATACAAGATGAACATTTTGGAGGGGAAACAAGAATCAACTGTTTCCAATTGTTTGCTGTATAATATGAGATTTACCAGAACAAATAATTCATCAACAACAAATTTGGAATTGAACGTAGGCTTAATTTAATCTGATATGTGGTGTTGCCGTGTTGCCAGGTATTTAATTTGCTGATTACATTAGATCACTGGCGTCGCTCGCCTTTTCTTTGCTGCTGACGATGACGTATAATTTTATCTATATAAGCCTCTTTCATCCTCATATTTGCGATATAAATTTCTACGGCTTCTGTTTTGACTATGTTGTCCAAATTATGACAAGTGTCACGACGCTTTAAGATCTTCTTCAATGGGTAATTTTAAATGTGAGAATGCTAGTATTGGTATACTACACAATAACACAGCACAAGCTTAGAAAGAAAAAACAAATTACATTGGCCACATGGCAATTGCCCAATGTGCATATATTTCCCATGTATGTAATGGGAACGTGTGTAATGGGAATGACCATTCCTATGCATTTATTTTTCCCGGTGAAAGCGCAAATTTTTCTCCCAAATCTAGAGTTGCAGCACCAGCTGCTATATTTGCAAGCAGCGGGTTTTCTTTCTAAATCTTCTTTTGTAGTCATTTACCAATCCATTTATATGTACAGAATGTTGTATAGTTGTTAAGTATTATGAGTCTTTAGAAATTTTGTTATTGATTATAGCTCCGTCACACTGCACACATTGTTTATATAGAACATTACATTTGAACTTAGCCGTCATAAGCACTCGTTGATGGTGCTAATTCATAAGATATAACACATGAAGAGACCTCTGTAGGCAGAAATTAATATTAAAGTGTTACATTTCTGTCTATTTTACTTGGGATTAAGCAGAGTGAATGACAGAGATGAAGGAGAGATAGGGAATAGAAAAAGAAGAAAAAGGAAAAGAAAGAGAGGAGAAAAGCCCTGGGTTAGGATTTTTCAATTTTGCTCTCGATGGATATTGTGACCGATTTTGTTGCTTCACCATTTACATAAACACATTGACACATATATACATTCATACATGCATACATTCATACATACATAGAGACATACATACGTACATACATACAGACATACAGTCGTACATACATACAAACAGACATACATATATACATATATGCATTTATGAGTATGTGAATATTATGTTATATAATATTATGTTACTTTATATTCTCACATCCTTTCGTATTCTAATAACGCAACCAATTCTCGTTCAAATGATTTCAAATTTTAACAAACTATGTAAAAGCTAAATTTTTTCTTTCGTTTTTTTCTTTTTGTTCAGGATGAATGATGATGTTTCCTAGAAATTAAAAGGCATTTTGTGCGTTAGAATATGCTCGAACTCAGTCGAGCAAAAGTGTGCAGCGTGCATTTTTGAGAAAAGTTAATGACAATGCACCAACTGGAAAGAAGATTTGAACAGGGCGCATGAAGCCCAAAGAGTAAAGACTATCTGTGCACCAGTATCGGAAGATATCTTCAGTCGGGTTCGAGAAATATTTTTACGAAACCTCAGAAATTCTCTAAGAAGATTATCTATGGAAACCCAGATTCCTCGCAAGGAAACGCTTGCAAATGACACCCTATAAACTGTAACAGATGACAGGGAAAAGTGCAAGCAATTCTGTTTCACTATACAAGAGAGAATTGAAAATAAGGAACTGTAAAAGCGCCTTGTTTTCAGTGGTGAGGCCACATTTCATATGCATGTCAAAGACCACATGCATAATGGTGGGACTAAAATCCTCATCTCACAGTTGAGCACATGACGGATTTACAGCAAATGAATGCATTCTGCACAATATCCAAGGATCGTCTCGACGGACCATTTTAGGGAAGCGAGGCCAGCGATGTTAATGCGCGAATGCTTCAGAAATGATTATTTGATGAGCTCATTACAAATGAACATGAACACTTCATTTTTCAACAGGATGGGGCCCCATCTCAATGGAAGCTGTCTGTGCGGGTTTATCTCAATGCGAATCTACCAGGGAGATACATCGGCCGTGCCAGTCAACATGACAATGTTCCTTTGATTTAGTCACATCTCTCACTTGACTTGACAACTTGTGATTTTTTTGGCAATGGGGCTATGTGAAACGACTGGACTTTATCTCCACTCATCATACATACCTAGAGGAACTGAAACAGACAATCATTGAGCCGCTGTAGATGGTTACGCAAGATATGCTAGAGCATGTTGGACAGGACCTTGTCTACCAACTTGACGTGTGTCATGTCAGAGGCAGTAGGCATATTAAACGTTTGTGATGGTTTCTGAAATCGGTTATAAAATATACATCCTACTGAATCTCTTGTTGGTATTTCGATAAATAAATCTTGTACTGTTCAACGTGAAGCTTATTTAATTTCGTTTGCCTAGGACATGCAGTTACTCAGATATTCACATTTCGAACATAGTCTCTTACAGATTGTTGTAGTTTAGAATCATGACAGAACTCTGCAGTGATGATTCTAAAATGCAACATAAAAAAAAAATCTCCTACTCTTCATACACACGTGAATACATATCCATATGTATATCTATATTTTTGTGTGTGTGCGTGTGTCTGTATTTAACCGTGTGCTTGTATTTAATTGTTTATGTGTTTTAAAAAACATTCTTTGCAGAGAAGAGTTAACGTTTAGAGAAACTGAAGAGCTATCTAGTTCACGCTAGATATTAAACCAATTGTTTTTTTCTAAACTGTTACGTTACACATACAATATATATATATATATATATATATATGTGTGTGTGTGTGTGTGTGTGTGTGTGTGTGTGTGTGTGTGTATTTTATGTGTAACGTAACAGTAGAGTCACGATTTCAGGAGGACTATTGGGATCACTGGATGAGAAAGGCGCGATCCAGAGAGGAGTGGATAGTGTGTTGTGACCAGTGGTGTCAAATGGACGCCCGACGGAATGGTCGGTCAAGGTGATCAATGTGATATATATATATATATATATATAACGGGAAGCTTTATGAAAATAAACAAAAGACGAAGGCAGGTGGAAAACAAACGAACATTGTATTAGTATGGCGCTCAGGAAATATAAATAAAACAAGTCTTTAACGTTTCGAGCCTACGCTCTTCAACAGAAAGATACACAGAGAGAGAAAAACACAGAAAGAAGGAGAGAAAAAAATGCGTGCAGTAGCTAACGAATCAACATGGCGATATATATATATATATATATATAATATATATATATATATTATATTATATATATATATCTATATATATATATATATATATATATATATATTATATATATATATTATATATATATTAATATTATATATATATATATATATATATATATATATATATATATATATATATATATGCGGGTTTTTTTTGTTTGCTTTTGGCTTTTTAAAACGAAAATATCGTAAATATCTGAAAGTCCTGATTTGTGTGCGTTTAATTTTTATTGGTTTACTTCCAACTTACTTTGTGCTGTCTCTTTAAAACAGTCTTAACCAAATTTCTATCATATCGTGACATTTAATCTTGTGTGTGTATTTACTTGTATACATGTGTGTGTGTGTACATTTGTGCATGTATGGATGCGTGAATTCATGCAGGGGTGTGTCTGTGTATTTCAGGTGCGAAAATAAATAACAATTTTTGTTTTAATTGGCCGTACACACCTATTAGTTACTCTTCAAAATTTATCAATTAGAGGCAATGTAACATAAGCTCTTAGATGATACATTAATACGCATAGCCATCTGTAACATCATTCGCCATTTTACCGCTATTACATAATTAAAATGGCAGCCTATGCGAATATTCGTAGTGGCGTGCATTCGTGTGTGTGTATACATATTCATATGATTGCATGTACATACTTACTTATATATATGCAAAAAAAAAAATATATATATATGCAAAACTTTAGATTCAAATGTTTGTATTAATGGAAAACCTCTATAATTGGCTGAGAGTGCTCAGCATTTTAAAATTGTTGTAATACTTACAACATTTAATAAAATGATGTAGTAAGAAACGATGGTATCAAATTACCGGAGTCATTGTTGTTGCTTATTTTGATTATATATATATGTGTGTGTGTGTATAATGGAGAAATTATATAAAATAGATGATGAGTATAGCATCGGCACCGATGCTATATATATATATGGCGTTGTGATTTGACGTTGTTGAAAAGCTGGTTACTTTGTACCCAGGATATGGCCTTTCACCTCCTAAAGAAATAAAAAAACTGGAGACAAATGTCTTTCTGCACCAAAAATATGGCGTGCGCGCGCACACACACGCACGCACGCACGCACGTACGTTTGTGTATGTGTATGTACGTGTGTGTGTGTAGCTATCCATGTGCAGAGGGTTAGAAAAATGATATAACGTTAGTTTTGTTTTTATATGTTGTATTCTTGAATCATTACAGCAGTGTGCTGTGCTGATTCTTAAACACAACAATCTGTAAAGTACTACGTCTGATTTTTGCAGATAATAAAGGTGCGTAGATTATGAATTTTGTTTGAAGAGATGGGGCCTCGAAACAAAAAATTGCAGGAGGTCCCCTAAAAGTCCTGAACGGCCCTGCCATATATATATATATGTGTACACACATGTATATACCTTCCTACCCAATGACAAACTGACAAAGTCAACAAAAATTACCCCAAATACCATTACCAAGAGCAAAGACACTGGCTTTCAGTAACTATTAATACATATATATGTATGTATGTATATATATATATATATATATATACAAACACACACATATTTATATATGGATACATACGCATAGAAATGTGTGTTTATGACTGTGTTTGAATGTCTGTGTGCATGTGCATACATTTGTGTGTATGTATGTATGTATGTATACATATATATCACTAATGGCCCTATAGATATGCTATACAATTACTATGGAAATTCATAAGAATTTGCTTGAAAGAGACAAGTGGTTTTCGTATTGAGAACTATTGTGTTGGTGATATTCTAGAGTTAAAAATTTATAACTGACAAGCAGATGTTTTGGTTCTTTGTTTAGATTCTGCTAGTAATGTTTGCCATGGTTGTCTCTGATTATGTGTCTTTGTGTGTACAGCGCGATGGTCGGTCGTCATTGCAATCGTTAACGTTGTTATATTTATAGTTGTTGTTGCTGTTTTGCCTTTTGCTGTTGTTGTTTTTTATTGTTGATGGTGTTGATGGTGACGCGTTAGTATTTTTTATGTTGCAAATGTCCTTGCTTTTGTCTATCGAATTTTTTGTCTCTATGGGAGTTTTTGTTGCGTATGAGCGTATGCCAATGACTCTGTGTATGTGTGTGTGTGTGTATGAGTTTGTGCAATTTTCGTATCTGTATTTGTGTATACATGTGTATATATATTCGTGTGTATGCGGCTGTACCCAAACGTTCACTGGATGATGCGTTTGTGTATGTTTGAATGTATGTATGTTTGTATGCATATATGTATGTATGTATGTGTGTAAGTATGTATGTATTCATGTATGTGTGTATGTATGTGTATATATATATATATATATATATATATATATATATATATATGTATATATACATGCCGCTGTGTCTGTGTGTTTTCCTGTGTGTTTGTATCTGTGTTTTATGAGACACGTTTATATGCGTGTTGTCCGTATTGTGCCAGAGTGTATGGACATTTATAACATACAATAGAAGAAAAGGGGAAGAATGTGAAGAAGGAAGAGGAGGGAGTGATGAAGAAGAACAAGTACGAATAGGAGAGTGGGAGTGTACGGGGGAGAGGGTAAGAATTCGGAAAGAGGTATTTCGAGAAAGGAAGGAGATTTTGGGAATGAAATTCAATGTACCATATTGGAAAGACCTAATGAATACGGAAAATGAATTAGAGCAAAGTTAGCCAAGAATACAGATTTAGACTGCAGAACAGACAGCAGAATCAGACAAAATCTTGGTTCGACTACCATCCGTGCAACATCTATATTCCCCCTCATGCCTGTCATCTCCCATGTCCCTGCTGTAAGGCTTCACTTTCACACGCCAGCTTTATTTAGTTCGTCTTTAGTCGAAAGACACCTATTATTAATATCCTGTTATTTGCATTTGTATTTTTCTACCATTTCTCCGTTTTTTTCCGTTCTTGTTTTCGTATACATTCGCTGCTTTCTTCCAAGGAATCTAGTGGTCTTACCTTAGTTTTCACTTAGGGTTGGCCAGATTGGAGCAAACTCATGTATAACCAGACGAAATTGCAAAGATAATCTGGAACTCGACTGAGGAAAGAAATAAATTAGGTACCAGTGGCGTACTGAAGTCGATGTAACCCACTGGCCCCCTCCCACAAAATTTCAGGTCTTGTAGCTATAGTAGAAAGAATTATTATTATTATTATTATTATTATTATTATTATTATTATTATTATTATTATTATTACTATTATTATTATTATTATTATTATTGTTTTTGTTATTATATTCAATTGAATTATATAAATTTTATCATATCTATGCGTGTTCGTGTGTATGTATGTATTTATGTCTGTATTCATGTCTAAAGCTACACAGAAACAAATATAAATCTTTCTTTTTTACCTCATAATCTGCATTTGTTTGCCTGAGTGTGTATATACGTGTTTGCGTTTAAACGTATACAGACAATGAAATTTGAAATAATTATAAGAAGAAAATTTGTTATTTCCCACTTCCGACCATTTTTCATTAATCAATCGATATGTGACAGCATATATCTCTTCTCCCCTACATATTTAAGCACTTATCCAATTAAGATATGATAATCATATTAAAATCTCAAATACTAGTTTGTTTGTTTGTTTTTTTATTTTTTTTGAAACTCTAATTCTCTGTTTCATATCAAATATTAGTTCGTGACCATTTCATATTATCTTTGTTGTTACTGTTCTTGATATTGAGCAATTTAACTTTATTTTTGGCGTTTTCTTTTCTTCAGTCTTCAGTGTTTTTGTTTTCTTTAGATGGATGATAGTTGATAAAATATTTATCAAACTTAATAGATACTACTTCAAAAACCCATTTTTTTAAGTGTATTTTTGTCATCAATCATTGATGACCGCTGGAAAGCACGCGGTAAGTTATCCGTGAGAAATATTCTTCAATACGGTTTCAAGACTTTTTTGTTGCCATTTGATTTCAGTTACGTTTTCAATAATGTTTCTTAATATATAAGATCCACTATACCTTCTAATATCCCTTCTACAAGTTCAGAATCTTGTGGCGGCACAAGCATTCAGTGCCATATTTGATGAGATCTCGCGACAGCAATTGCCATCTCCGGCACTAGAGCGAAACTTCATTTGCAGCCATTTGCGATGCGCGATATCACAACGAGGCTCGCGATGGCAAACTATATGTAAGGACAAGACAGAAACAGATTCAGCCTTATACTTTCTGCCTCTTAGCTACAGCGCTTACTGATTGCTCTCCACTAGCAGGGCCTGTCTGTATGTTGTATCTCCAGAGGCGATGCGCCCGCATTAACGGAGCTACTACACAACGCACGCAGCCCAAAGATGGTTGCTGAGAGCAGCACACTTCCCCTATCCTGTGAATCCTGTAAATAAACCAGTTGTAAATTGCATTTGTACTTGAAGTCTTCTCTCTTCGTCTGCCGGAGCCTGAACTTCCCGAAGAACAAAAAGAGATAATGGAGGAAGGCGATATTCTCCCACTATCGTAAACCTTGCCTTCCATTATAAACTTGTCTACAACCTTCAAATCCATGTTTTGTAGTTTAAAGAAATATTATCTAAAATATATGGTACACTCTTGTTGAGTGATTAAGAAATTTGCGTCACAACCGCAACAGTCCTGTCCAGATCCTTTCCCAGTTTGGAAGACCTACGGTTTATGCTCAGAGAGATGGTGGAAATACCCACCACAAAGATGTATATATTTGTATGTTTTACACATAGTGTAACTTTCCGGTATCCATGAACATTATTACACATTTCACTACGCTTTCACTACAGCTGCAATATACAGAAATCTCTCATTTCTTTCTCTATGTATGGATTGATCTCAGAACACCGGATTTACACAAGTCTTCCCACATTAACTACATTTGCTTGAAGTACCTATTTCTTTATTTCCCACAAGGGGCTAAACACAGAGGGAACAAACAAAGACAGATATAGGTATTAAGTCGAATACATCGACCCCAGTTCGTAACTGGCACTTAATTTATCGACCCCGAAAGGATGAAAGGCAAAGTCGACCTCGGCGGAATTTGAACTCATAACGTAACGCAAACGAAATACCGCAAAGCATTTCGCCCGGCGTGCTAACATTTCTGCCAGCTCGCCGCCTTAAGTACCACTTCCCCCTATTCATCTTCCCGCCCACTCTTCCTGTGGAGGTCGAGAGGGTAGAGTTCTGAAATACCTCTTCCATGGCGTCTCTCTTTGAAGCAACCGTCTTTAGACTTTCCGGCTGCTTTCCTAAACATGGCAGTCTGAAACTATGGCTAATATCCAACAATTTTGTTCTTGGTTTGCCGCAAGTTCTGCTGGCTCGCTCGACTTGAAGAATCCGTCTAACATTATCTTCTGCGATGTTGTAATCACACGATCTCTCGTCCTGGAGAGAGTCTTGATCTCTGAGCACTCCGTCGAGTAATGTTACCCCAAACATCCATAATATTTCCTAAACATTGTAAAGATCTAATGTCACAGTAATCTATACAAAAATATTTTCCTTAAATAACATTCGTACGAACCTAACAAACTAGTATTTAATTCCGTTGATATCGTGAACAGTGGGTAGAAACCTAATTCTCATATGACTGTCTCTCATAACTGTTGATTTATGCTAAGGACGATAATGGTACACAGTTCCTTGACTTTACAGAAACGGCAGCGAATTATCCCTTGAAGCAAACACTTCATTCTTTACCGTGGATGCACACAGTGAATACAGCACGTTTCGGCAATTTATTGTGATGGATTGAAAATAGGATCAATGCATTTTAAATTCTATCCCTCAACTCCTTGAATACATTTATGTAATATAATAGTTCTGCATTTTACTGCATAACCAACAGTATAGTAAGGGGTATTTGGCTAGATTCCATTGCTAAATTCAAATATTTGGATAGACACGGAGATAGAGACAAGTCGAAAGAGAAAGAAAATAAAGAATCGCGTTTCTGTATTTTCACTGTGAAAATCGTATTACAAATGTCTGTCAGCCAGTTGGCAAATATGTTAAGGAGCTATGTAAATCGTCTTATATTAGTTTATGGTGTTCCTCTCTAAGCTCTGATTTAAAAACCAGTTTTACCCGGCTTCATAAAATAAAGTACCAAGAAATGACAGTTCATTGAAAGTATTAGTACATCATCCGACCAGATAGATTGCGATGTTTGTATTCGGCTCTTAATATTCTTAGTTTTTGGATTATGTACTTAATGTCTCGTCCGGTTTAACACCACCCCTTGCGCTTTACGTTCCGTCTTTGTGCGATAAGTTTGGTACAAAGTTTCGGAGGATGTCTTGTTTTGAAAATAACTTTTACGTTTCTACTGTATCAAACGCTTTGAGGCAATGAAGAACAATGGGCTCCGACATTCCACCTATCATTAACGGTAAATAATTGTGCCGGGCGAAATGCTTTGCGGCATTTCGTCTGCGTTACGTTGTGAGTTCAAATTCCGCCGAGGTCGACTTTGCCTTTCATCCTTTCGGGGTCGATAAATTAAGTACCAGTTACGCACTGGGGTCGATGTAATCGACTTAATACCTATGTATGTCCTTGTTTGTCCCCTCTGTGTTTAGCCCCTTCTGGGTAATAAAGAAATAGGTAAATAATTGTGCAGACTAAACTGTTCTCTTTACATAATTCACTTTGTCTGGTTTTAACATTTTTGAGATAATTACAAATAGGCGTTGACGTGTATGGGGTGAAATGTATTTGTTAACATTCAGAATCTTTTTTCCGGCATGATCGACTTAGACGTCCATCTTTTTGGGATCGATAAAATGAGTACCAATTGATCAGTGGGGTCGACGTAATCAACTTACCCACTCCCCAGAAATTGCTTGCTTTGTGCCAAAATTCGAAAGCAAAATCCAGGACGTTATCGAGGTTTCTGCTGTTATTATTGTACGTACTGCTACTCTTTAGGCAAAAGCCCTGTCGTCTTTTTCAGGAATAGCAGATAGGAATACCTTATCAAATATATCGTTTGCAAGAAAAGTGAGGGTATTCAAAGAGGATTTGATCGCTATGTTTAGCAAATCAAGCAGCAGAAATATTGATGATATCATATAACTATATGATATCTCTGTTTGTATAGTGCAACATATGTGTGTGTGTGTGTGTGTGTGTGTGTGTGTACAACAGGTGCGTTTCTACGGATAAAATTTAGAAACGTACTGTGTTATCCAACGTATGCCATTAACTAAGCCAGCCGGCAGTAGGTTGAGATAGATACAGTCGCTATTTCTAATAGAAGATTGGACCACGTAAATGATCCATCGATGGCTCGAAGTATGGATGACTGTAACTGAATATTAAAGGTCACAGCTGTACGTCAAATAGAGATTACGAACGACATACAACTCTCTTTCTATCAGCTTCCATTAATTATTTAGTTTTCCGCAAAATATTGGTGGTACACACACACACACACACACACACACACACACACACTTGCCCGTACGGAGCACAAAGATAGTTTTTTTTTAAAGATTTCTCCACAGATCACTCTTTTATCTACATTCTAATTTTGGGGAAAATAATAACGTCTCCTATAATGACCTGCTTTGGATTTATGAAACACATCTTATTTAGTACCGAGCAGGAGTCCCGTTCAAAGCATGATGGATATTTGTAAAGACAATTATCTTAGCATTAAAGCACTAATTACTGTCAGCTGAGAATGTTTAAATGTAATAACATGCTGCGAGCGTGCCGTGTGATTGATATTTATGTCGGTTGGCGTTAGAAATCCTAGAAATTTGATATTCAGATCCGAAAATATATTAGAGAGGTATTTCAAAAGTGTGAAGCATTTAATCATTTACTTGCGGGTTTAGATAGAGTTGAGCGAATTCCTTCACTCAAACTCAAAAAAATATCACGGTAGTGTAATCTCACTAAAATAAAATCGTAATACATACAATCATACATACATATATACATACATACATACATAAATACATAGGCGCAGGAGTAGCTGTGTGGTAAGTTCCGGGTTCAGTCCCACTGCATGGCACCTTGGGCGAGTGACTTCTACTATATAGCCTCGGGCCGACCAAAGCTTTGTGAGTGGATTTGGTAGACGGAAATTGAAAGAAGCCCGTCGTATATATGTATATATATATATATCTATCTACATATATATATATATATACATATATATATATATTGTGTGTGTGTGTGTGTGTGTGTAGAGTGTGTATATGTTTGTGTGTCTGTGTTTGTGCCCCCGATATCGCTTGACAACCAATGCTGGTGTGTTTACGTCCCCGTAACTTAGCGGTTCGGCAAAAGTGACCGATAGAATAAGTACTAGGTTTACAATGAATAAGTGCTGGGGTTGATTTGCTCGACTAAAGGCGGTGCTCCAGCATGGCTGCAGTGAAATAACTGAAACAAGTAAAAGATTAAAGAGTAAAAAGTATACATAAATACATACAAACATACATACATACATACATTCATACATAAAAGTAAGACTGAATATGAATGGTAAAGAGAATACCTACGCTGAAATATTGTGAAATCTGCAGTTACTCTATCCATATTACAACTTCAGGTTTCTATCTGTAATTATTGAGGCCCTGGGTCGTGTAACACATTGCCTAAATACCAACCTTAAGAAATTAGTCTTCTCAAGGCTAGAAAGAAGAAAGCTATTTCGAAGACGACAGATCCAATCCACCACTGGAAGCGTAAATAATCTTTATAATCTTGAATCAGATGAGATCCCTTTAATGTAGACCCATCGAGAAAGAATCTATAAAAAAGTCTCGTTACAAAATTTCAAAAATAATATAATTCGGGATAAAGAACGGAAAGATTAAATTTTAGCACATATTTTATTATAACAATGGGATAAAAAATAACAGCAAGTGCATTGTGAAGCAGAGTGAGGTGAAGAAAGTTTAATTCATGTTTTTAAAATTTATTAAAATTTTTTTAACACAAATTTTGTGCAATACTTCCTAAAAATTCTAGAGGGTTTCCATTTTGATATTCCTGAACTAGCATCTTCAGTCGTGCGTCAATAATTTGATAGGTCTTTTTCTTCTCTTTTTTTG
>NC_043010.1:53688576-53691076 GCF_006345805.1 Octopus sinensis | reverse complement strand
ACAGAAGCATATTCTGCGAAAACATATGTTTGTATATTTAGGTCCACATATGAATTCAGAGAATGAAACATGTTTCGCCATACGCTTAATAGTTTATTATATAAAGATATGCATGTATGTGTATATATATATATATAATTAATCGAAATATGAAAACACAAAGACAAAACACAACAACGCGAGGACGTGGAACAAGTATAGTGTTATTGGACGCTCAAGAACGGAAAGAAGGAAGGAGGATTTAACGTTTCGAGCGTCAGAAAAATAGGACAAGGAAAGATTCAAGGAAGAGAAGATGGAGGAAAAATAAATCGCCAACGATACACACGCGGTCACACACACACACACACACACACACCACATATATATATATATATATATACATACATACATACATACATACATACATACATACACATTCATACATACACATACGCATACATGCATATGTACATAATTTTGACTCATTTTCCACTTTTACTCAGTATTTTCAACCTGTCTCTCACTCTCTCTCTCACTCTTTTTATATATACATACATACATATATATATATATATATATATATACTCACCACATATGTGTGTTAGTGTGTTTGTCTCTATGTGTGTATGCTCTCGCAAGTATTTGTAGTGTATTTACGTGTACAGAGATGTGTTTTGTGTGTGACTGAATGCATACATTTATGTATATCATTTCATTTATACATCTGATTTTCTGGTGTTGATAATGGAAAATTTAACATCTCTTCCTTTATAGACCGAGGTCTTTGTTTACTGTTTTGAAATATTTATGTTGTTGAAATGGAAAAAAAAAAGGAATCTAATTATGTCAAATCTACAAAAAAGAAAAAAAAAGTATTATTCTCTGTAACTGAAATCGCAAAAGAGGAGGAAAAATATGATAACATTTTTATATTATTCATCTCGATTTGTTTTCGATTTTTGTAATTTAGTTTAAATTTACATCAAATCCCATTCATTTTTAATCAGATTCTGTTAACAAATATTTCTATTCTCCCTTACAGTCTTTTTCTCTTTCTATCGTTATGTCTCTGATTATCGCTCATGCTCTTCTCTCTCTCTCTCTCTCTCTCTCTCGTTCATATATGTCTCTCACTCTTTCTGTTACTTGGTCTGTCTCTGTCTTTCCCTTGTATGTATGTCACTCATCTGGCTTTCTTTCTCGTTGTCTCTTCTTGTATCTCCTTCTGCTCGCTGTCTCCTTTACTCTCTGTCGCTTGATCTCAACCTCTCTCATCTTCACACACTCTCTCCCCAAGGTTTACTCTTTTCCTCTCTCTCTCCTTCTGACTCTGCCTTTCACTCGTGCGTCCATCACCTACATCTCTATTGCTCTGTTTCTCACATATATGTCCTTTCTCTCTTTCTTTCCTCGTGTCTTAATCTCTCTCTCTCTCTCTCTCTCTCTCTCTCAAATACCTTGTCTCTGTCTCTCCCACTCTCTATCTCTTACTCATTTTCTCTTTCTATCTCTATGCCTCTCTCCCTCCATTTCTCTCCTCTTTCTCCTTTCCCTCTCCATTTCTCTCCCCTTATTTCGCTCTCCCGCCTCTCTCTCTCTCTCTCTCTGTCTCTCTCTCTTAATCGCTCTCTCTTGCAAGTAATTTATTTGAAAATATATTTCCCTTCTAAAAAAATTAATTAAACAAAAATTATTCTAATTATGTTAACCATTAATATTCTTTATTTTGCAGGTAATCTAATTTCTTCAATCTCTTGAGTATTTCTGAATTATTTAGAAATATTCATAGAATTATTGTGTCACACAATCTGTTAGAATACTCGATGTCAATATTATTATTTGGTTAAGTGATTTAACGAGACATCGTTGCAAGGAAAAAATGGTCCTTTCCAACTACATCGACTCAGACTCGATCCTACTGCACTGCAGTCCAGCGTCTTTTACCGTAACTTTAGATCGTCTAAAGTCATGTACGTAACGGTCCAGGGAATGTTTAATTGAATCGCCTATAATAAGGTAATTGAAATAATTGTTAAGGAAAACAAAATGCCACTTAAGTTATATTAATAAATATAGAAACTCAGCTTCAACGTTGACATTCATAGCAGTTCACCGCCTGAACTGACATCGTTAAATCATGAAATATAGGCTTTAATTTATATTGCTACAAGCTGGTCCCGTGCCGTCAAAAATTACGGCTGAGATCCACACCTTCATCAACAAAAATGTTTACGACAGACCCTCCATCTGAAGTCGTTCGACAGAGTGCCAAACACCGACCTTTGGGAAAGGGTCAACCAGGAGCCCATGCATGTTCAGATTAGACGAAGAAAATGGAGATGGATCGGACACATACTCTGAACGACAGAATATACCACTGGGCAAATAATTATCGTATTATACAACCCCACAACGTAACCGTCAGCTCTTTAACAAATACTAATCTTAACACCAGTAATAATAACGAACCTGACACCAGTTCCTCACTAAATAGTAATCTCCTCACAATTCCATACGG
>NC_043010.1:53650150-53685150 GCF_006345805.1 Octopus sinensis | reverse complement strand
CTAAGGCTTTGGTCAGCCCGAAGCTATAGTAGAAGACACTTGCCCAAGATGCCATGCAATGGGACTGAACCCGGAACCATATGGTTCGTAAGCAAGATACTTAGCACACGGCCAGTCCTGCGCCTATGTCGTATTATAATGATATCTATGTTATATTATAATATTATACGTCATATCATAATGATATAGTAGATTGTTTTATTATCTGAAATTTTCTAGTATGCCTTCTCTTTTTAGATGCATAGATGTACATATATTTTTTAAATTAAAACCCATGAGATTATCTGTAAATATGAATCATTGTCTCCATATCTGCTTATTTGGATTCCCCTCATAGCCACTTTTTACTCTGCTGATTTGGTCTTCGGTGAAGACCTTGGTGTCTAAGTTCAAATCTTTTGGGTTCTTCTACAAGTGTTTTCTTTTTCTGTATTTAGATTTTCTCGATCTCATTTGTTGATTTTATATCTACGTATGTATACATGCATTTACAAATTATCAAGCAAAAATTCCACCTCATATTCAACGTGTGACGTGAGCAACTCTCCACCTCTATTAACACAGTATGTTGGAACTTGTATATATGTATATATACACACACACACACACACACACACACGCACACATACAAACACATATGTATATATACACACATCTATATATGTGTGTGTATGCCTATGTGTAAAAACAAGACAAGACGAGAGTTAAGTCATACTGTGTTTCGTTGTTATTTAGAATATTTACATTTTCTATGGATTACATTACTTCGGATCTAAATAAAGACTACTGAAAAACCAGCCGTCTCACAATGGCCAGATATAGCATACATAATTAATTACACATGCAAACGTTGGCTGTTCTTATTCTGACCATTGAATGTCATGAAATTAAAAAGTAAAAAATAAAAAAACATACAACGAACAAATAAATGTAAACACAAAAGCACAACCTCACCCCCCCCCCCAAAAAAAAGAGAAAATATATATAATAAATAAACAAATGAATAGAAGAAAAAAAAATGATGTCATCCATAAAGCGTGAGTTGAAAAGATTTTACTATGTTAACACATCATTTGACTGGAGATATTCAACGTTCGGACATTTGATAAATAATGTATATCTTTCATTCGAATATTTTTTTATTCTTTTTCTTTATATACGAAGGGGATCGCCGAAGTGTAAGACGAGAATACTAATCTAGTTGCATCGCCTTGTTTTCTCTTATTTATTTTTTTTCATTGGCTTCACGTTCTGTTATGTTTTTTTTTTGCTGATATTTTATTGGTAGACTGTTGTTGTTGCTGTTGTTGTTGTTGTTGTTGTTGTTGTTTGATGTTAGAGACTAATGAATGTCACAATCTCCTATCTCAAATCTCCTTGAAAATTACGTTTCATTTCAGCCATATATTATTAATTCTTCTCATTTTTATCTGTCATGTATTTTGTATTTATCTTCCATTTTATTATCATCATTATTATTATTATTATTATTATTATTATTATTATTATTATTTTTTATTTTTATTTTTTTTTTTTTTTTTTTTTTTTTTTTTTTTTTTCATATTTCTTTCTCATTCATATCCTTATTTATATTTCTCGTTGTTCTATTCTTGAAAGCATTTTTTTTTTCATCCATTTCTTTCTTTCTTTCTTCAATATTTATCCTTCATTTCTCTTTCATTCTTTCACATCAATATATTTCCGCGCTTGTTAGTTTCTCAACATATCCGTTTTCTCGTAGTTTCATTTATAACACTTTTACATATACTTTGATGTTTTCTTCCCTTCGTTTATACGTTTCTTTCAGTCGTATCCCGTCTCTTTCATTACATAAATGTTTCTTTTTTTTTACACAATATTCCATGCGTTTTCATTTCTTTTCTTAGCATTTTAAATTGTCTCATCTGCTACTATACGTTTCTCTTATTGAGCCATTTGGTCTAACATAGCTCTTTTGAAATTCAACGAAACGCGTTTCTTTTTTCGGCAGCTCCTTGATTCTTACTTATTTTCTTTCCTTCTCCCTTTCACATTTTATTTAGCATTCGTCTGTTTCTTCATTCTTCATTTATTTCTTATTGTTTTCTTGCATTTATTGCTCGCTCGATCGCGTCATTTTTGGCGTCCATTTTTGAACGGCAAAAGACAAAACAAGAGAAAAAAAAGGCATCAACAATGAATACAAAACAAGTCTAATCCAAAAGCAAGTGGTTAATCAATACACGGTGGATGGAAAATAGACGATGCGATGGAGACATTTCAAATATGCATTTGTGCGAGAGAGCGAATAAGACAATAGTAAGAAACAATACCACGCACAGCTATAAAAAACAAACCATGAGTGTAATAGCGCAAACATAGAAGTAAAAATATCAGATCATTCATGTGACTGTGTGTAAAATACAAGAGATGTTAAAGAAAAGAATCTCAATGGAAATAGACATAATACATACAATAGGAAAACTATTACTACACGAATAAGTATGTATATCATGCACACACATATATACATTATATATATATTTATATAAGGAACGTGAGGAAGCGAGAGATGTTTATATAATATAAATATAATTATATATATATATATATATATATGTATGTATATATTATAGATGTATATATGCATGTATATATATATATTATATATATATATGCATGTATATATATATATATGTATATATGCATGTATATATATATATATATATATATATATATATGGCATGCGTTTATGTATGTCTGTGCGTGATTGTCCGTGTGAATTAGGTTTGTATGGATATTTCGAGGACACGACGAATTGCAGAGAAATATAAAAGAGATTTGGAAGAGAACAATGTGAATTGACGACCAAAAAGAAAGATAGAGAAGAGAATATATAATAGAAGGCAGGTGAAAGCTAATACATGTAACTAATAAGGAGAAAGATTATAGAATATTCTGCTGAATGTTGCCAGAATGTTGATAAAAACGTACATTATATATATATATATATATATATGTGTGTGTGTTTTTTTATTCCTTTATTTGTTTCAGTCATTTGACTGCGGCCATGCTGGAGCAGTGCCTTTAGTCGAGCAAATCGACCCCAGGACTTTTTCTTAGCAAGCCTAGTACTTATTCTATCGGTCTCTCCTCCTCGTCAAACCAAACTCCGGAAGAAAACTAAAACTTTCAGATAGGGATCGTCGGACTCTTATGGGAATTGTTTGAAAGGATCACAAAAGTACAGCTCCCAAAATTACTGCAGAGCTTAATGATCACCTCGAGAACCCAGAGTCCAGAAAAAAATGTTCTCCAGAAGCTGCACAAACCCGGATTTCATGGGAGGGCTGCAATCAGAAAACTACTATTATAAAAAACAAACGTTGCAAAGCGAGATAATGGTTTCGGTATATTTGCTACTACTACACACTACACGTACGGAAAAGCAAGTAAGGAGTCGATATCTTCCACCATCATCTCTACAAGAACTGGAGTCCGTTTTAGCTGTAGAATGGACAAAAATTCCTTTGTAAACAATTGAAACTTTGTCGGAGTTCATACCTCGAATAATTCAAGCTGTAATTACTGCTAAAGGTGATTGTACACCATATTAAAATAAATGTGTTTGATATTTTAAGGGGTTTCCATTGTTTTGCCCATACTCTGTACATATACACACAAACACAGTGTACAGAGTTTCACCCTTCAAATTCACTAGAAATATTAACCTGACCGCACTTATCGCAGAACACATCTTCTGCCTAAGCTACTGTGCAAATGTGACAGGAGCACGTCGTTTGAAGCGAACTTCTTAAACACGCAGCCATACCTGTATGAATGTGTATCTATTTCTAACAAGTTGTTGCAGATTGTAAAATTCATGCCGCACGTGATCCGCATTCGTATGTTCAGTAAAATCTACAGTCACCAGCTTTTGTAACAACTTATTCACTCTCTCTCATAACAACTTGCATAATAAATATTAAGATAACAATCCCAAATGGTCGAATATCAACATAGATTAGATTCACAGTTATTTATAGTTGTAGAAGATACTAGTATATTTATTTGCCTCCTCGCTCTCTCACAGCCTTTCTTGGGTCACCTGGGTAAAACTGAAAATTCTAATCTACATGAAATAAACGAAAATTATTTCACAGATTGCGGCAGTCTCTCGACATATAAACAATTTAAATCCTAAACTGTATAGATTGCTCTTGCATGTGGTATCAATATTTTCTACCGACGGGAATATGCTGTAATTGGTTTCTGAAAAGTTCAGAAAATCAACACTTTCAAACAACTACTTAAATAAAAAAAGAACAGAAATTTTTGCGTATTATGTTGCTGAATTTTAATTTAAATACCACATGGTGAAAATAGAAATTGTGTTTGAGTATCAGAAGAACAGCGCATTGGGTTTATTTTTCCTTCTATGTTTTTAATTTATATGTGTATGTCTTGATACGTGTATTGTACGTCTACCTGATGTAACAATACAATTTATTTTATTGGAAGTATTGGGCCCATGCAACCGGCTTGTACGACCTTTTATACACCAATATAAGGGGGTTTTTTTCAGTAGAGTCAAAAGTGCTGCTCTGCCTTTTACTGATTCAGTCATCGAAATACATTTATAATTTTTAGCCTTCGCACAACCATGAAAATATTACATTAGAAAAAGGATCACTTTGCACGTTCCAGCTGTTTTCGTTCAAAGTAAGCTTTTACTTGCTCTTTTACTCTTTTACTTGTTTCAGTCATGTGACTGCGGCCATGCTGGAGCACCGCCTTTATCCGAGCAAATAAACCCCAGGACTTATTCTTTGTAAGCCTAGTACTTATTCTATCGGTCTCTTTTGCCGAACCGCTAAGTTACGGGGACGTAAACACACCACCAACGGTTGTCATGTGATGTTTGGGGGATTCAAAGACGCACAAACATATACACACACATACATATATATATATATATATATACATACATATATACGACGGGCTTCTTTCTGTTTCCGTCTATCAAATCCACTCACAAGGCTTTGGTCGGTCCGAGGCTATAGTAGGTGGGACTGAACCCGGAACCATGTGGTTCGTAAGCAAGCTACTTACCACACAGCCACTCCTACGCCTCAAGTTTCTTTGTCATCATTTGATTTCTCCTAACCCAGAAATATTTTGGATATGTAGCAGTATTCATAATACTTCTTCCAAATCACTAACGTCTCTACCTGAGAGGTATTTACTAATGCTAATATAAACATCAATATGAAGGCGCGTGGCTTAGTGGTTAGGAGCATTTGGCTCACGTTCGTGAGTTCAATTTTCGGCGACGCGTTGAGTCTTTGAGCAGGACATTTTATTTTACATTGCCGCACTCCACTCAGCTGGCAAAAATGACGAGTAACTATATTTCAAAATGGCCAGCCTTGTCACACGCTATGTCAGCCGTTCAAGCATTTGGACCTGGAGCTCTTCATTTCCAGCGACTTTGAGGGCCACCTCCGAGTGGTGTCGGCCGTCAACGAAGAGCCCTCAACTACAACAAGACGACCAAAGGTTTTTTTTCCCACAGTCTGGGGTCTCCCGCCCCTAAGCCCTAGACCATCACCTACTCACCCTTTCCCGTCTTGCTGCTTAACAACAACAACAACAACAACAACATCAACAACAGTCTGTGTCACGCTGAATCTCACTGAGAACTACGTTAAGGGTGCACGTATCTGTGAAGTACTCAGCCACTGGCACGTTAATTTCACGAGCAGGCTGTTCCGTTGATGGGATCATCTGCGATCCTCTTCGTCGCAACCGACGGAGTGCTCCTTTAAGATAAACATCAATACTATGACCACTGTTTACTACGAACAATTTTTTCTCCGTGTTTGGTGTTGTTTGGTTTAACACTGTTCTGTTTCAATATTTTTAAAAAAAACTTCCTGCTCTCATTTTGTGGCAATTTTTTTCCTGCTTTTTACAAATCTATACTATTGTTTTGTTTATGACTTTGTTTTGGCTGGAGGCATATATTTGTCGATGCTACCGTTACTGTGACAAGCATCTCTACCTACTACCGCAATACGAAGCCAATGTTGAAATATATTTGAGCAAAACGGAAAAAAAATAATAACCGACAAAAGTGTTTTTAAATTCTTAGTTTTTTTTTTTTTTAATATCCCCATTCTGGTCAGACATCATGGAAAACAAAATTCATACTTTCTCTTTGTCATGATACGATGCTACAGGAACGGCATTATGATAACAATAATAATAATTATGCATTTCCGAAAAACAACAGTGAAATATATTCCAACGGAGGAACTCACATAAACACGACTTAGTAAGTAAAAACAAAAGTATGATGATGATGATGATGATGATGACGGAGGGTGAGGAGAAGAAGAAGAAGAAGAAGAAGAAGAAGAAGGAAGAAGAAGAACAACAACAACAACAAGGTGTTTAATTTATCGTCGACTCCGAAATAATGAAAGGGTAAGTTGACCTCGGCGGGATTTGAACTCAGAAATTAACGACTGGCGTAATTACAGCCAAGCATTTCATCAACAGTGCTAACGATTCTACCAGTTCACTACCTTGATAATAATGGCAAGAGGAAAAAGAAGAAAAAAGAAGAAGAAGAAGAAGAAGAGGAAGAAGAAGAAGGAGAAGAAGAAGGAGAAGGAGACGAAGAAGAAGGAGGAGAAGAAGAAGAAGAAGAAGAAGAAGGACAAGAAGAAGAAGAAGAAGAAGAAGAAGAAGAAGAAGAGCAACAACAACAACAACAATAATAACAACAACAACAACTGTGGTATGAGAAGCAGCAGTGGCAGCAGCAGCAGCAGTGGCAGCAGAAGCAGCAGCAGGAGTAGTAGTAGTAGTAGTAGTTGTAGTAGTCTCAAATTTTGACTCAGGGCCAGTAGCTTTTGAGGAAGAAACCGCTTATTACATCGACCCCAGGAAGGATGAAAAGCGAAGGTAACTTCAGCGGAATTCGAACTGTGAAGTCAAACAGCCGAGGAAATGCCGTAGGGAATTTTCTCCGACGCTCCCACGATTCTGCTAAACAACCATAAAATAATGTTTGTTTCTAATACCGGCACAAGCAGGTTGCCTGACGCTTCACAATTTTGCCAATGTGTACTTCTCTTAATAAGGGTTTTTAATATACATGTCACCGTAAGCACCGTAACCGACCATGCTATCAGATGTTGCTACACATTGCTGGTTGCAAAGCGCTTCGCATTGTTTCAGCCTTCAAATGACGCCACCCCGCTGGCTAAGCGAACAGGCCAACAGAAGAAAGAGTGAGAGAAAGTTGCGGCAAAAGAGTTCAGCAGGGATTGCCATTACCCCCTGCCGGAGCCTCATGGGTCTTTAGGTTTTTTTTCGTTCAATAAACACTCAAACGCCCGCTCTGAGAATTGAAGCCGCGATCCTACAACCGCGAACCCGCTGCCCTAACCACTGAGCCATTGCGCCTCCATAATATATATGTATGGCCTGGCATTTGTTTGGAGGAAAATACGTGATTATACTGATATCACTACTTTAATTGGTACTTCATTTTGTCGACAACTTCGAGTGGCGCTCACCGATATTTCACCCTAAGATGTAAAGTGTTGTAACAAAGTGTTTATTCCTTCTCGAGCCATGCCTGGATCACAAGGGCCGTCACAGGTGAGCAGCAAGTTGCAGGAGGAAAGTTGTGGCGAAAGAGTAAGCAGAAGTTTTCATTACCTTCTGCTGGAGTCGCGTGGAGCTTAGGTGTTTTGCTCATAAACGCACACATCGCCCAGTCTGAGATTCGAACCAGTAATCCCTCTATCGCGAAACCGCTGCTCTAACCACTAGGCCATGTGCTTCTACGCCGTAACAAATACACATACCAAAACTTATTTTTGTCTGATGCACTAAGAATTCTGACAAAATATAAATTCTAAAAAAAATATCTAAGTCCATATGTTTTTGAAATCTATTATTAAACATTACTTAGAATAATTTTTGTTCACATGTTATATACGTATGTCGTTCACTATGATAAATTATAACCTGAGGTTGCTTCAGCTCAGAGTTTAGATAATGAGAGTTACAGAGACAAACATATATCTGTGTACACTTTTACTTCCAACAAACTTTTATAACATTTATACTTGGCATTGTTTCGAAAACATTTCATCGAACAATAACGAACAATATCTTAAACGTAGCTTATGTTATGTTAGATATCATCCGTCTGTGATGAATGAGGTATAATTGATGTAAAATAAAACTAATTGAAGCTGATAGAGACGATCCATGCGAAATAAAATCTATGTCTGGCAAAAATATGCAACTGTTTGACATAATTCAGTATTCAGTTAGATATTTCTTGGCAATTCTTCAAATATATATTTTTTTTATCTTTCAAAATATGTTCACTTTTGAACTACGTTCGTCACAAAATACTTGTCAATCGTCCGTATTTTTTTTCGTCTTTTTTCGACATCTGTCTTTTCAATTTTTTCAGGTTTGTATTACAGGAATAGTTTAGTCGCACACGTACACACCCTTCCAAACACGCACATAAACACACCGCATGCGCACGCTCACACACATACATATACATACAAGTATATATATATATATATATATATATATATATCTTTATATATAAAAGTGAAGGTGTGTGTATGTCTCCTATGATTTAGATTCCTAACTACTCCCACATTTTTCGGCGTAGTTTAACCAAAATCGGGTATCGTATAGTCGTGATTCATATCAAGCCCTTCGGGGTATTAGCGTGCGTCTACGATGAGTCTACGATTAAAAAAAAATTACCATCATTTTTTCCCATTTTTAATGCATTTTTTACTATTATATAAGGGAAGTAACTCTCTAAAAATGCTTATATAGTTATTTCCCTTACAAACCCGAGCAACGCCGGGCGATACTGCTAGTATATATATATATATTAGAAGAAATGAGGTACTCAGAAATCTGGATGGTTTTATATTTACATATATTTATTAGTATATACATCATATATCATATATAACATAACACCGCTTTCGTTCATTCTAGTGGAGTCTTCAAATTGAGTTCAATTTGAATATTCCACTAGAATGGACGAAAGCGCTTTATATGATATATGATATAGGATGTATAAGAATATGTAACATACTAATAAATAACTGTAAATATAAAACCATCCGGATTTCTAAGTAACTCATTTCTTCTAATATATAATATATGTACATCATCTCCAAGCCTTCTAATATATATATATATATTTGTGTGTGTGTGTGTGTGTTGTGTGTGTGTGTGTGTGTGTGTGTGTGTGTGTGTGTGTGTGTGTGTGCATGTATTTATATATGTTTACGTATATACATCAAATATAAATACAACCAGAATAACTTACCGAGACTTCGAGTTATTTGTTGGCAGAGTGGATTTGCTGGAGTTGGTTTAATCATTAATAATTTGGTTGTAAACCAAAATATTACTGCTAGAAATGAGACTAACTGAAACAAGGATTTCGTTGAAGAATATATAACAAGAATCCATAAATTCCAGAAACTAGGTTTCCGGAATTAAACGTTTGTACGATTCTTTGAACAAGTGAAACCTTCGAAATTAACCCAAATCCAATTTGCCAAGAAGTAAGTATAAATACGACAAAGATACTGTCGAGAAAGATATCGATAATGTAAGTATTACAACGGAAGCTTCTTGTATTTAATAACAAACGTAGTATTTGTGCAATCGTGAGCGACATTATCCTCTCAAGAAATTATATTGGTGCTATAAATATAAACAGCTTGAAACATCAATGGCATAATGACAATCCTAAATTAGCAGCGACAGTATTACACAAGGTAAAAGAAGGGAAGTTGAAACTTATACTAAATGAGGAAGAAACAACAACCTACAGTTAGTTTCAGAGGAGAATGTCTTAGTCTAGAAGGTGAAACAAACAGCAAACCCTCAAAGTAACAATTCCCAAACATATCTACGCATTCCTTGCCAATGACTGAAAATGAGTATACATCTTGGGTGAACCAAACCTGATTCCAAATGACAGAAATATAGCAAAGATGGATATGGTTATTGTCATCAAATTTTCAGCAGAATTTTCAGAATGAAAGGTTGTAGTAAGAGCAAGCCGAGCGGGAAAAGCGCATGGTCAGAGTACCAGAAGTAATTTTACATTAATCCATGGAGTGGCTGAGTGGTAAGTAGCATGCTTACCAACCACATGGTTCTGGGTTCAGTCCCACTACGTGGCACCTTGGGCAAGTATCTTCTGCTATAGCCTCGGGCCGAACAAAGCTTTGTGAGTGGATTTGGTAGACGAAAACTGAAAGAAGCCCATCGTATATATATGTATATATATATATATATGTGTGTGTGTGTATGTATGTGTGTTTGTTTGTCCCCCCCAACATCGCTTAATAACCGATGCTGGTGTATTTACGTCCCCGTAACATAGCGGTTCGCCAAAAGAGACCGATATAGTAAGTACTAGGCTTACAAAGTATAAGTCCTGGGGTCGATTTGCTCGTTTAAAAAGAGGCGGTGCTCCAGCATGGCTGCAGCCAAATGACTGAAACGAGTTAAAGAGTAAACGAGTAAAAAACAACTCTCAAAATATATTCCATGAGAAATTTATTATTAATAACTAGTAAATTATTTACGGTTGAGGCGCGTGGCTTAGTGGGTAGGGTTTCAGCATCATGATTGTAAGGTTGTGGTTTCGATTCCTGGATCGGGTGACGCGTTGTGTTCTTGAGCAATACATTTCATTTCGCGTTGCTCCAGTCCACTCAGCTGGCGAAAATGAGTAACGCTGCGATAGACTGGCCTCTCATCCAGCTGGGGAACGCATACGCCATGGAAACCGTGAGACCGGGCCCATGAGTCTGGCTAGGCTTTAAAAAGGGCGCATTTATTTATTATTTTAAAATTATTTACACGTGTCAGGTTTAAATGGGATATGAGTTTGTATTTGTAAGGAAAGAAGTAATGTGTAAATGTAACCCCTTAGCCAATGGAAGAGGACTAAGAAAAACACCATGAAGTGTAAATGGCAAACGCTGTTATGGGCCCAGGCAAAAACAGGGAACTACAAAAAGTAATACTGGCTCTGTGAGAAGATGAATATACCGAGTGGGTTATCTGTTTTCATTCCTTTGCTGTGTAGTGTTAAACTGATATCCAGCATGCTAAACAGAATAGGACTTGAATACAAATCCTATGCGGTGTGAGTAGAGTATATAGACTTTTGTATATGGACGGCGTGAAGTTGTACGCAATATCCAGTAGACGGATTTAATACAAGAAATGCTATGAAATTCGGATTACAAAAATGCGCTAAGGCAGCTTTAAAAGAGTAAACTGAAATAAATACATTAGTGTCATGTTAGATAAAGCAAAAGATAAAAGATTTTAACCAAACACAGACATACAAACATTGTAGACTCAATAAATTAGGAAGAAAAGAAACACAGACATGAAAGAAAAAATTTTAGGAAAGAATATTATAAACGCATTAGAGTAATACTTCAAAACTGTGCTCAATGACATAAATAAGGTTTCAATATCTCAGTAAAAAAATTATGGCTATAATATTATCAAATGATCACTAAGTAAATTAGCAGATCTAGACGTAAAAATAGGAAAATAAATAAATAACGATAGCGGTTAGCGTTGGCTACCCGAAATCCGACATAAAAGATTATATTTACCAATCTTAAAACAACTAAGTGTTTGTAATTCAGTGTTTGGTCAAATTCTCTCGTCTGTTACTTTACGTAATATGACGTTAATGCTTTTTAATTTTCCTAATTCTAAGTCTGCTCTGGCGGATTTTTTTCCAGCCAAATATAAAGAAGCATTAAAAACTACCCAATCTATTGGCTACAAATGTTCGCTTGTAAAGCAAAATTCTGACATAAATAGGTACAAAACAACAATAAAGAAAAAAATAACGGTTTTGTCTTTAAACAACCTAACAAATATAAAATATAGAAAAGGTGAACAGTAATGGAGATTCTGAAACGCTAAAATGTAAGCTAAACATATGTATGCTTCATGAAAATAAACACTCTGCACATGACCAATACTTGGACAATCAAAACGGTGGAATTAACCAAGTGATAATGGCAGGAGTGATGTTAATATTTGTATAATTTCATTTGATGAAAGGCTATATCATATCAACACAGTTGGTATTTGACCAAAGAATATAAAGGGGCGTAAAATCAAAGAAAAAAAACTAACAACAGTAATAATAATGATTGGTTTCTGAGACTCAGATGCCAGAATATAATTTAAGTGGTTGATATAATGTATGTTAATGTCCTCCGTTATATGAATGGTAATCCAAACTTCATGACAAGTGTGAACGACAAAGGTTTCGACAGACTGTTCTGCGACAGGATTGTAAAGGAAAATGAATTAATAAGCCAACAAAGAGAAAATGCTAAAAAATAATGAGGATGGTATCGACTACAACAACAACAACAACAACAACAATAATAATAATAATAATAATAATCCTTTCTACTAAAGGCACAAGACCTGAAACTTTTGGGGGAAGGGACTAGTCGATTACATCGAGCCCAGTGTTTGACTGGTATTTAATTTATCGTAGCCGAAAAGATGAAAGGCAAACCTGCGGCCGAGGTGGCATTTGAACTCAGAATGTCGCTACGAGCGAAACATTGCTAAGCATTTCGTCCAAAGTGCTAACCCCTCTGTCATCTCGCCGCGTTAAACAATAATAAAAAGGAAGAAGAGACTGAAGGCTTCATATTAACAGCACAAAATCAAAGTTTGCTTACCAAAAATTACCAGGTTAACGTCCTTCAAAACGTACCTTATTTTCATCTACCTATTACTTCTCTCAACTCGAGTATTAAAGGTATAATCAGGTATTTTTATATTTTGGCTGAAATAGCTGTAAGCTATTTTCCCAATTTATATTCATGTTCGTTATTTTATAATAATTACTGGTATCCTTATATATGACATCGACGATAAAATACGCGCCAGACTTTTTTTAAAAATACTGGCTGTAAACGCTCTCCTTATGTATAACCCTTCAAAGCGGTCTCCCAGTATGGCTGCATTCCAGTGATTGAAAGTAAAACAATATAAATGGTAACTCTGCTTGGATGTCATTTTCGGTTTCTCAGACTGGTCTTCGCTGTTCGAATAATAAATTCGTTAACACTTATATAAAATTCTGTTAAAAAATTGATTTGTCTTCTGATTATTTAGTTAATAATTTACTCTTCGCCAAGTCACATTATGATGGGACCGTCATAAAACGATGATTTTCTACACTTGAATAATTCCGGCATTGTTGATAGCCCAGTATTCGGGGGTTGAGCCCTTCTCTGGGAATACCCTACATTTACACACTACCAGGACATTTTGTGTTCTTTGCAGGCAAATTAGTTTCGAAAAGGTATGTACTAATGAGATATTGGAGGCTTTTGCCAATAACTTTTGCTAAGCCAAAGTAGCACAGCATGATGTCCAGTCGGTTATTACAATCTTTCGACCACGCAGATATTTTGTCAAATAGTAATGACCTCCTGATGGTATGTCAACATGGCTATTATCAATATCGTAATGCATCATATTGGCTCCTTCGTGAGGAGAAGCTTGGAGATTAATATTTAGAATTGGCAATATCGAGTATTAGTGAATTTTCATCTATTTTTATTGCTAATTTCATTATAACTTTTAAGTACTTTACTTGTGTTATTCCATTATCACGATGTAATGGAATCTCTAATTTTGTCATGCACGTATTTTACTATGTTCGCTAATTTACCCAAGTTCACACTTAGCAGAAATTATCATTCTGAATATGTGTTTATGTCGAAGCTTGACTTGTTATCATTAAGGGTTACGAATGGTACCCAATTAAGTACTTTGCTATACGTATTTATTTAGTTTTATTTTAGTGATTATTACATTGGTTTCATGGTTAATGGTAAGGTATGCGTTTTGTGTTAAATTTCTTATATTTCCCAGACCTATGAGTCACGAAGAGATAATATATGTGACGATCTAATTAGTGCGTATTTTTGTCTTACCTAAAAACACGATAATTTTTAATAGAGTTTTTCATGATCTTGTCAGATTACAATTTACAGAAGAAATATTCTTTTCTACTCGAGGCAAAATGCCCGAAATTTTGGGGGAGGGGGTCTGTCGATTACATCGACTCCAGTCCGCAACTGGTACTTAATTTATCGACCCTGAGAGGATGAAAAATAAGGTTGACCTCGACAGAATTTGAACCCAGAACGTAGAAGCAGACGAAATACCACTAAGCCCGGCGTGCTAACGGTTCTGCCAGGTCACTGTTTTTACGGTAGAAATATTAATTCTTTTGAAAGAATCTTATTGTACCGATTATACCAAAGAATCGCGTTTCAATGTTCTCAACCTCAACCTCGAGGGTTGGAGATTTTTCTTTCAATAAAATTTCTGTGTATATAAACTGTTACAAATAAACTCGGAGAAATATAAGATATTTAACACAAACGAATATATTAGCTTGACAACCGATGCTGGATTGTTTACGTCCCCATAACTTAGCGGTTCGGCAAAAGAGCCCGATAGAATAAGTACTAGGCTTACAAAGAATAATTCCTGGGGTCGGTTCGTTCGATGAAAGGCGGTGCTCCAGCATGGCACAGTCAAATGACTGAAACAAGTAAAAAAGTAAAAGAGAGAGACACACATACAAAAACCCATTCGTTCATAAACATACGTATACATACCTATTTCTTTACTACCCACAAGGGGCTAAACACAGAGGGGATAAACAAGGACAGACAAACGGATTAAGTCAATTATATCGACCCCAGTGCGTAACTGGTACTTATTTAATCGACCCCGAAAGGATGAAAGGCAAAGTCGACCTTGGCGGAATTTGAACCCAGAACGTAGTAGCAGACGAAATACCACTAAGCATTTCGCCCGGCGTGCTAACGATTCTGCCAGCTCACTGCCTTTTCCATTTATAACTTCGTACAACACACGCTCACTATATATTATATACATATAGTTAAATATCCATGTAGTTATATACACCGCAATAGACACAAATAATCTCAATCATTCGATTTGATATTTGTGAATAGTGGCAGAAATAGTATACAATATGTGTGTTTATGCATTTTGTGTGTGTGTGTGTATATATATATTATAATCAATGGTTGACATATGTATGTATATGCACACATACACTGTCTATGTGTAACTAAGCTTCAAATTCTTGACGCTAAACCAAATCGTAAAACGACGTTAAGTTCAATATACATACTAAATAATTGGGAAATAATAGTTATAATTATAATATTAATAATTGTTTTATATTTTCAGATTCCTCTTCTTAATTTAGGTTCAGTGTTAAAAACTTAAGGACTATTGTGTCTATGATATCTATAATTCATTAGCTTCATTATTCGCTGCAGTTTGTTTTAGTTTGTGACTATTAGCTATTTTTTTCTTTTGGTTTCTTTTTAAATATCATTTTTTTTCTCCAGAAGTGAGGGTCCAGTTTTGAGTAGAAAGAGCTACATAAACCGATCACCCCTGCCTACCATTTACTACATGGCGCGCTGTTGTTAAAACGAAGTCACTGCTTTCTATATCCTCATTACCTTTAAATATATGTTTATTAATTTTCTTCCTTCTGTTGATGTAATCGACTTAGCCAATCCCTCGAACAAGATATAAAACTTGGATATTATGAGTACAAGTTTTACCGAGGTTATTTTCCTAACATGAAGAATTTAAATCCATCTTAAATCCGATGAGTAATTCATGAATGCATCTAATCTTAAGTGAAAGATTAGCGTAGTTGCATTTGTTTTATGCATCCATCTCCCATATTTAATGTTTAATATCAGTTTATTCGCTTTCCCTAGACAGCAGACTCATGAATTATGTGATTAGGTCTAAGTGCTACTGGATCTATTGAAATCTCTTTCTTTTTACCTTCTCTTAAGATATTCGAAAGTCGGGTTTAGTTTCTGTGTTCTGTTTCAAATGAATGCTGTTGTATATTTCGTTTCACTTATTTCCCTTCACCTGGGTGAAGCTTATCATTAAGGAGAGATTATCACGGATTATTTCCCGCAATACGTTTGTGTCCAATTCTTTGAGGCGATCCATATTACACGTATTTACAACCGCAAAAAGGAAATAAAACAAACGCTGGCAGGAACGAAAGATTTGAGTATTTGGATTTCTTGATGAGAAATTTTGATGAATGCAATCTATTTGTAATGCTATCCATAATCGGTATATTTTTAATGTTACAAGGCGGCGAGCAGGCAGAAACTTTAGCACGCCGAGCGAAATGCTTAGCAGTATTTCGTCTGCTGCTACGTTCTGAATTCAAATTCCACCGAGGTAGACTTTGCCTTTCATCCTTTTGGGATCGATTAAATAAGTACCAGTTACGCACTGAGGTCGATATAATCGACTTAATCCGTTTGTCTGTCCTTGTTTATCCTCTTTGTGTTTAGCCCCATGTGGGTAGTAAAGAAATAGGTATATTTTTAATGTTACTTTTCGTTTTGGCATTTGGTTTGCAAGATTCTTTATATGAGTTCGTGTGTTGAAGCATATTATGTTGTGTCTTGGGAGAGTTATTTTCTTTTTGTTGCCTTATAATGTAACACACTCACCGGTACAATTTCCACTTATTTCTTATTTTTATCTTCCTAAAATTTTCGTAGCGTCTTGCAACCTTTTCAATAGTCTTCACTCTGTCCGTTATTTACACTGCATTCCCTGCGTTTAATGTTACTGTTATTGTTTTGTTGCTTAAAACTCCCGAATATTTACGATCACGAAATCTATTGTGTCAGATATACGAGGGGTATATGAAAAGTTTTGAGCCTTCAAGGCCTTTGAGCTTTGAGGTTTTGTACCTTCATCAGAAATTTTGTAACATGCTTTGGTGTTTTGAGGCTCAAGACTTTTCATACACCCTTCGTATTATGCTAAAATTAACATGTAGTATTGTATAGGCGAGAATGTAACAGAACATTAAAAGCCAAATCTTGCTTTTTTTGATTTGTTTTACGGTGATATATACATATGGATATAGAACTGTAAAAGACGAGGGAGCAGGTAAGATTTGTTTTTTATTATCATGTTACCTTCGTTTTCAGACGTATCTGTAGATTACAAAGTAAAGCACAGGTAAGATGGCTTTATGCATCACACGAAAGATTCTGCATAGTAATTTTTACCGCTGTGCATCGCACATTTTGATCTATTTATTTTTGAGTTATTGATGCAACTGGTACTTTTTTTTCTGTATTGATGTCACAAAGCGCATTCCCAAAAATTGAGACGTTTTCTGAGTTCGACATCTATCGATTTAAAAAAAAAAGGCCAAAACTCCAATATCCTTCAACGTAAGATATATGGACTCCAACGCACATGTTGTAGCGCTGCATTCACCGTTACATTGCCAGACAGCCGTAGGCTGGTTATCCCCTCTCACTTTTTCTTTCATTTACTCAAACCTTTCTCTTTTCTCTTTTACGTTCCCTTTGTATATTTCACATCACTCCTTCATCCCTCTCTCTGTCTCTTTTTCTCTATATTGTTTATCCCTCTTTCTTTCTCTCTCTCTCTCTCTCTCTCTCTCTCTACTTCTTTCTCCCCGTAACTTACTTCCAAATATACCACTTTGGTTCACTTTCTTTTTAGCATTTTTTCTTCATTGAAATGCTTAGTACAATATATAATTACCTTGAGAAGCGTCAAATTTTCCCCACTTTTTTATTTCAAACATCGTTTTAGTCCAGCGAGTATAATATAATGGTTTTAAGTTTTGGCAGAGCACCAGCAATTTTTAAAGGAACAAGAATTAGTCGACTGTTTCGATTTCAGGAGTTGAGTGATACTATGAATTCTATCCCCCAAAATACAAAGGACAAAGCTGACCTTCTGGGAATCAGCTCTTAGAACGGAAAGTACCAGAAGAAATACCACTTGGGGCTTTCCCAACTTACTAAACAGTTCTCACTGTTCATAGGTCTTGAATAGGTTTACAAAACTTTTTTTGCTCTGAGACAAAGATGTGAATAGATGTTTTTTTTTTATTAATTTTGTCCCTGGCCTTCAGGGAATTCTTCATTAAATCATATGAAGAGGAGGAAGACGCCCCTTGTTAATGTCCACCAGAGGATTTTCTTGGACACTGCGTTCATCAGGCACATAATTATCCCTAGATGCCCAGTCTTTCTGCTTGTAGCACTTGGACACAGGTTGACTGTCCGAGAGACGGAGAAAGTAACGGTACTTTGTAAAGCCTGTTTGTATACCCCTAAGTAGCCCGATGACATTCAGACCCCCGCATGGACTCCATTGGTACTGGTTGTACTTGACAGCTTCCAAAAGGAGCTCCATATTGTCATATAACTCCTTTTGATGGATTGAGTAGGCAATGGGAACGCTGGGATATTTATTCCCATTGTGCAGGAGCACAGCCTTCAGACATCGCTTGGAAGAGTTTATGAAAAGACGCCAGTCTGAGAGATTGTGTGGAAAACCAAGAAAGGTGAACAAGCCAGAAACCCTTGTGCAGTATCACGACCTGTTTTCCATGTTGAAGAATGAAACAGAGGCATTTTCCCTTGTCCTGAAACTGAGGATAATTACATCTGCCTTGACCAGATTCCACTGCTTAAACCAGGATGCCAGGAGCTCTGATTGCTGCTTAGATAGATACAAACCACGGGCTAGGTCATTCAGGTCTTCCTGCGTGATCAAGTGGTGATCATTGCCGCTTGCTCATGAATAAACAGAGACTTTGTCTTAAGAAGAGATTGACTTGGCAGAATCTTCCAATGGAGGTCTTTCTTCATCTGATCAAAGAAGAATATCCTTATTTGCTGGGGGGCTTAGTGACAGGGAGATCATCTGAGTGGGGAACAGGTCTCATAGATGAGGGAAGGTTGGAATATTTAACTTTTTTCTAGAAGAAGCATTTATACCTGTTATATTTTTTAGACAAACAAATAATAATCTGCATGGCTTCTTCGTGATTCTGCAATGGCTTCGTGGCTCTCTCCTGACCATTGGGACAGCAAAGTTGAAGGCTGCTTTCTTGCTGTTAAAAATTGCAATTAGTCCATTTTAGCAGGGTTTACAACAGATGTGTGGGGCCCAGGATTTGTCCTGATCTCCAATTTTTCACTCAAAATAATGAAAGTAAGCGGTTTCAGGAAGGAAGCAATTGCTCGACGCTGCGCAACTGTCGTGAAATTCCCATACAAGCAATATAATGAACTTGCCTTCTTGATGTATCCTCAGTATTTTGAAGTGCTTGAAGCCATTGTGGAGATATGTAACATATGTATTAAAAAAATCTGGAAAATAAAATACAAAACTGATCTTATATATGGTTATGTAAATAGTTACAAAATCATAATAATCTATATCTCAAAAACTAGAGGTGATGCGTGATGACTGGTTTTGTATCTGAAGCCAGCATCCTAGAATTAGGTTAGAACAACTATTCTTATGTTTGTCTCAATTTCTTTGTAAACTAGTGTAATTATTCTTCCTAATTTTGGCACCTAATTTTGACACCAGCTTGCCGACTTCCAGTCTAATTATTTTCAGTTCTTTCTAATATAAGTACACGCCTAATATTTTAGATCAATTATGTTTTTTCTCTCTCTGAGACAAAGATGTGAATAGGTGGTTTTTACTAATTTCATCCATGGACTTCAGGAAATTCTTCATTAAACCATATGAGGAGGACAAGGCAGCCCCTTATTCATGTCCACCAGAGGATGTTCTTGGACACTGTGTTCATCAGCTTGATTAGTACCTTTTTTTATCAATCGCAATGGGACGAAAGGTAAAGTCAATCGTGGTAAGATATGAACTTTGATGTAAAGCCGCGAGAATTGGGGCTAAGCGTACAAAATAATAAATATTCTTTCTAGTTTTCGCATCGGGACAGCCATTCCGAGGAAAGAGAAGGTAGATTTCATGGACCCCAACACTTGAGTAGTACATTGTTTTGCAGTCGCTGAAAGGTTGAAAGGCAAATTCGTCCTCGCTGGAATTTGACCGCTCTGCGTAATGCTGAGAAAAATATATTTTCTACTATAGGTACAACACCTGAAATTTTAGGGAAAGGGCTAGTCGCTTTCAGTGCTTGACTAGTACTTATTTTACCAACCCGAAAGTATAATAGGTAAAGTATACATCGAGGTCATTTGAACATAAAGACGATCAAACTGCGGCGTAGCATTTTAACCAGCATGCTAACCATTCTGCCAGATCACAATATTAATAAACCAGACTAGCACAATAAAATCGAAATCGTTTCAAAACCAAGGACACAAAACTCGGAACAGAACGTGTGAAATCGCAGCTTCATTTGGTATTATTATTATTATTTATCCTGCATTACCTATGTACTTTTCCGTATATATTTTAAACAATAAATTGTGAATTGTCACTTCAAATAAAATTGACTTCTAATTTCACTATAATGCATTTAGTCTTCATATCTCTGTCCACTTCTATTTCTATGTGTGTATATGTGTTGTGTCAATATGGAGAGGTGGGAGTGTTGTTTATGTATGTGTATAGAAATATATACGTTATTTGCCTCTCTGTATATATATATATATATATATATATATATATCTATATAGGGAGACAAATAACGTATATATATACACACACATTAATCATATTATTCATATATAACGTATATATATGTATATAAATATATATGTATATATATATATGTGTATATATATATATATATATATATATATATATATATATATATATATATACGTTAATCATATTATTATTATTATTATGTATATATGTACAGACACAACTCACATGTGTATAGGTTTATACACACATGCACGTACATACAGTTAGATACATAACATATATATATATATATATATATATATATATATATATATATACATAGTATATATGTACACTGTACTTTACATAAGTATGTGTGTATATTGTGTACATGTGTATGTATTTATGTATAAGTATATATGTATGTACACGCACACAAACTTATATAAGTTTGAATATGTATTTTGGCGTGGTTTTGTACGCATATGTAAATACCTACGCATGCGTAATCATAGGTATGATTCTGTGTTCACGTTCATTTGACGTAATTTAATATGAGCCATTCTAGAGGTGATAACGAAGAGAAAAAAAAACGCATTTCGTTGTCTCATAATTAAATAATATATTGATGTTCTCTTTACTTAATTATTATTTATTAAAGATATTTTTCTGTCTTCCATTTTGGGGTAAATACTATGTCCAATGATATACGCGTCTTTTCTTTATTTGTCTTTCTCTACTTTGGCTTTATCTCTGCAGAGTATCTCAAAATCAGACACACACACATATACATAAGTATGTGTATATATATTTTTATATACATATATCTGTATATTATACATATATGCATTATACATATATGCATGCTTATATATGTACATGTGTATGCACACACACATATATCAATTCCACGGTGCTATATAAATACATACGTGAGTGTGTGTGTGTCTGTATTTGTATGTGTACTGGTGTGTGTCTGTGTGTGTCCAAATAATGAGAAGACGACAAAGATGATTCTTAACGCATTTCAAATGATTTGCTACAATTGTTTCTGTACTCTTCGCCAAACTCATTTTACTCTTTGTATGTAGTCCACCTAAAGAAATGCCCTGGAAACCGAAACTTTTCATAGCCTAGTATTCCTGGTGAGTGCTTTTCTGGAAATATCCTGACTTTACACACTACGAGGACCTTATATATGTGTATGTATTTAAAAATAGGGTATATTTAAACACACGAAAAAAATACCCTTTAACAGGTAATTTTTACATGCTAGAAGAAGCAGCCAAAACGGCCAAAACCACGATTTAATAGCAATTTTCGAAGGAGATGAAAAATAAAAACTTTTACCTTGTTATTGGTGGCAGATAATATTATTTGAAAAGAAATTTGAAACCATGGTATAACCGCAAAATAAAAACAAGGTAAAAGTTTTTATTTTTCATCTTCGAAACTTGTGATTTTGGCCGTTTTGGTTGCTTCTTCTAGCATATAAAAATTACATGTTAAATGGTAGTTTTCTCTTGTGTTTAAATGTACACTACTTTAAACTAAGAATATGTTGTCTATTGACTATTTATACATGCTAGGCCACCCTATATATGTATCTTATATAAATATATATATATAGGTATATATAAATTTGTTGGTGTACATTTTTATTGCCAGACAGCTGTTATTCACCATACTATCAAAGAAACGTACGGCCCTACATTGAGCTTTTTTCAGACAGGTTTTCAAACAGATTTAGAGAAAGTACACTGTATTCAACGGACCTCACAGCACAGAGCATTATTATGGTGATACTGCAAAGCTAAAGTTTTATGGTGTAAAATAGTCAATAGCCGACAAGTTTAGGACAGTTATTGAACAAGAAGGTGCACAAATACGGAAGGAAAAGTTTCTTGATATTTGCTAACCATTGCTTCATGTAATAAGCGTATCTGGATCCGAACGGCTTCAGTATGAAAACAAATGTTCATAAAGAAGATAAAATTTATAGCTATAGAATCTATGAAATTTTGAAAATCAATAGTATTTTAATAGAGACTGCCTTTGTAATCATTCAGTGAGTGTATAAACTGCTTAGGCATCATGTATATATATATATGCCATATGTATATAAAGTCTTGTTTCAGTCGTTTGACTATGGCTATGCTGGAGCATTCTCTCTCTCTCTCTCTCTCTCTATATATATATATATATATATATATATATATATATTTATATATATATATATATTCATGTGTGTGGACGCCTGTGGACGAGTTTGTGTACAATTGTACGTATACACTACACGTATGTATTCTATATATGTATGCACATATACTTACATACATAGATACATACATACACAGACACACACAGATATAAAAATAAATATATACGTCTCTCTCTCTCTCTCTATATATATATATATGCTTATATATGTGTGTGTCTATGCTCCTGTGTACATATACATAAAAACATACATGCACAGACACATATATGTAAACATATATACATATATACATAAATACGTATATACCTACAAACATTTATACACCGCGAGGGAGAGAGAGAGAGCGACAGAGAGACAGAGAGACAGAGATAGGGAACAGGGAGAAAGACAGATGCGACTATTCACTATATGTTAAATCTATGAGTCAATGATCGTAAATTTAACATCAATGCTTAATGCATATTAAGTCAGTAAATTATATGAAAAGGAAGACATAAATTTGAATTATATGTAAACATCCACTTTCCCAATAGCCAGTAGCAATATTGCCTGAAACTGGTGCCATCTTACCATTCTTTATATGTCTGCCAGTCTCGATTAAATAGATTTTCCCACACACTGTGTATTTAATCTCTGCCTCATGGTAGTTTATTGAGTTATCAGGACGAATGGTGACTCCACACACAAAACAAGAATGCATACATGGATATATATATATACATACATATATATATATATATCTATATATATATATATATATATATATATATATATATATATATATATGTACATATATATATATATGTTTGTACATATATCTATATATATATATTCTCTATATCTATATATATATATATTTAGATATAGATATAGATATATACACATGTATATACATACATATATATTCACTTACATACATTTATATTATCTGTATAAATACATACATATATATATATATATATATATATATATATATATATATATATATATATATATATATATATATATGTATAAATACATACATATATATATATATATATATATATATACATATATACATATGCCTATGCACATACAAACACACACATTTATATATATATACATATATTCATATCCCTATGCACATACACACACAAATATATATGTATATGTGTGTGTGTGTACAGATGCGTAGGATAAATTCACGTATACACATATTCCTGTAGATAACCGGACGTGTGTGTGTATGTTTATCTCTTGTCTGCATGTGCGTATATGTATATATGAGCATTTGTGTGTGTGGTGTGTGTGTGTGTGTGTGTGTGTGTGTCTGTGTGTGTGTCTCTGTGTGTGTCTGTCTGTCTGCGTGTGGGTGTGTGCGTGTCTGCTTGTGTTGTGCAACACTGTGATTACTGCCATAGGATATATAGCATAAAAAGACCTAATAAATAACAAGATAAAATTAAATGATGCGTGTTTCACCCCTTGAAGTGTTTCTCAGTTATATTTAATTGAAAGAGACGAACAATTTCCTACGACTACAATCACAGCAAGTAGTCCAAGAAACTTGAGAGTGGCAAAACGAGGCAGACGGAAAGCAGGGACAGTGGCAAAACGAAGAGGACGGAAAGCAGGCGAGGGTGGGTGGGGGGAGAAAAATTGAGACAAAATTAACAGGTCTAAACAGGCCTTCGTAGCAAACACTAAGGATGGTTAAAGTATAGTATAATATCGATTTATGGTCACAAAGTTGTCTGTTGTCGTCGTCGTTTAGCCATCGGAGTGCTGTGATCGAAAAAGCCTATGGACAATCGCTTTCCAGCTGTGAACGTCCTGTTGGTTTCCTCTTGTAATTTCGCTATCTATTATTTCTGCTGTATCCGTTCATTTGAAGACAATAGGATCCGAGGTGAAGGTGATTTCGTAGATGCGTCCAACTGGCTTCGTCTGTGCTTGTAAACGCAATGCTGTTCTAAGATACAAGCTTACTGGACAGTCGCCGCTGTGTTCTCCACGCCTCAAGAATTCCACTGCTAATCTACGTAAACCTATGTCAAATTTACCTGTTTTTCTGTTAACTAAAAGCTATTGACCTACGGACTTTATCAATTTTCGACCCTTATTTGAATATCATTAAATGTGTACACATTCATCAGACCAATCCTAGATTCCCGCTTATCACGTGATCACGTGACCGACCAGACCATCAGATGTTGCTACACATCGCTGGTCACAATGCGTTCGCATTGTTTTAGCCTCCGAATGACGCCACCCCGCTGGCTAAGCGAGCAGGCCAACAGAAGAAAGAGTGAGGGAAAGAGTGGTGAAAGAGTACAGCAGGGATCACCACCCCCTGCCGGAGCTTCGTGGAGCTTTTAGGTGTTTTCGCTCAATAAACACTCACAACACTCTGTCTGGGAATCGAAACCGCGATCCTACGACCGCGAGTTCGCTGCCCTAACCATTAGGCCATTCCCGCTTATATATTCATCAAATCTTGTAGCTCTGGAGAACTGGTGCTACTAATCTGCATACAACCAACGTTTAAGCATTTCGCCCGGCGTGCTAACGTTTCTGCCAGCTCACCGCCTTAGACTGTCAAATATTAATACACTAAATATATGTATCCGCTGTCCATTGATTTCTGTATCGAATAATGATCACAATATGTAAAATATTTATTCGTAGAAATATTACAGCTCTTAATTTATACATATATATATATATATAATTATATATATATATATATATATTATGTTTATACATATATGAATATGCATAAAAGCACACACAACATACATATATGCACGCACATGAATACATATATATATATATTGTATATGATATGTATGTATATACACGTACATGATAGTTATATACATATATAATAACAACACACACACATACACACATATACCCACACACGCACACACACCCACACACACACATATATATATATATATATATATATATAATATATATTATATATATATATATATATATATATATATATATACATATAATATTTTATCATAGATAAAATACTTAGGAGTTATGAAATATATGGAGAACAAAGTATACATATTTATACTGAGATCATATTTGTGTGTGTTTGTATATATGCGTACGTATGTGTGTATGTATATATGCATGTATATATATATATATATATATATATGTGTGTGTGTGTGTGTATGTATGTGTATGTACATATATATACACACATATATGTATATATTTATATGTGTATGTATGTAAGTATATGTATGTATATATGTATGTATGTATATATATATATATATATACACATACATACACACATATATGTATATGTTTATTTGTGTATGTATTTAAGTATATGTATGTATGTATGTATATAACGGCTTACTATATGATACGCTGTTTATGTAATTTGATATATTTAAAATGCTTTTGATGCTTTGCAGAAAAGAAACCATTCGCTTATCTTACAGTTGATATTTAAGAAATTAATAACGGTGTAGAGTAACGACCAGCGTATTCCAATATATCGCGTACGTATAGCAAACGGAACACACAAATTCTAGCGTCTTATGTGGAAGACATGTGCGAGCCATCTAATGGAAACATATTTATAAGCTAAATTCTCAAGTTACAGATATTAAGACTATACTAATTTCAGTCATTAGTAATTTTACAACGCCACCTTTGTGAATATTACGTTAAAATTTGAGAGACAATACTACAAGGAAGAGACATTTTAGTCATTTAGGAACTTACTCAAACTGTTACATTCAATTTTCGTTTATTTCTGTCTTAATAGAACAGCTTAATGTCGGAAAGTGAAATATAACTGTTTATTGTGTGTTCTTAAATGAGTAAAACGAGACTTCGAAGACGTAATTCTTTCAATTTCAGTGTAAAATCTCAGATCAAATGACTTGGCCAGATAATTTACATCTCCGAAATTTGGGAGAAACAACTGAAGTAGATGTAACTATTTGAAGACGTGTATTTGGATTAACCATGTTTACCTGGTATTTTGAAGAGATATTTTGCAATTTAGAATACCATATTATCGATTTTTTTTTGGGAGGTAGGTTATTTGCATTATTCTCGTGTCCCCTTAAGGCGATGAACTGACAGTATCGTAAGAACGCCAGAAAAACGCTTTGCTACGTTTAGCGCCGGCTTTACGTTCTTAGTTCAAATAACCTTTTCGAGGTTGTTAAAATAAATACCAGTTAAGCACTATTCTGAGCGCGAAAACATGTTTTCCGAAAGTCATGTTGCTGTGTTGTATTTTCTGATTTTGTCAGCATATCCACGATTGTTTGACATGGAATTCAAAAATATGTCCAAGGTTAGTGTTTCACAAGGAATTCAAAAATGTGTCCAAGGTTAGTGTTTGACATACGGAATTCAATACATGTATATATTTATCTACATATATATGTGAGTATGTTTGAGTGTACGTTTGTATGTGTGTGAGTGTGTATGAGTGTACGTGTGTGTATGTGTGTTTGTATAAATAGTAAAAGATTACACCAGCACGATTGCGGGTTCGCTCTCAGTTATCAATATTGTTCAAATATATTCTCAATCTAAACTGTCCGATGAACGGGAATATGAATTCTGAATAGTAACTTTACATATATATATATATATATATCTATATATAGATAATCTATATATATATATATATATATATATATATATATATATATATATATATTATATATATATATAAAGATATATACCAACAGTGTCTCGCTCTGTTGTATACGACTGTGAGGATTTGCATCCCCAACGAAAATCGTCTTTTTCTCAAACTTATAATGTAATACATATCCTTGGTGTGGTAATTGTGCGCGGCTGAAGATGGCTATTGACATACATATTACATCAATAATGCATTGATATAAACTGTCTAATAAAAGACAGAAACATATGTACCGCTACATCCTTTGCATCCTGTTTTTCTTTTGATAAATATATATACCAACATAGATATATATATATGTATGTATGTATGTATGTATGTATGTATGTATGTATGTATGTATGTAGTATGTATGTATGTAAGTATGTATGTATAGGTATAAGTGAACGTATATACATATATATATATATATATATATATATATATATATATATATATATTATATATATTATATATATATATATAAAGGGAAAGTTTACGAAAATAAACAAAGACACGAGCAGGTGGAGTACAAACAAATGTATTAGTGTAGCGCTCAGAAATAGAAATAGAAAATGTCTTTTACGTTTCGAGCCTACGCTCTTCGACAGAAAGATACACAGGAAAAAACAAGGAGAGAAACAAGGAGTGAAATAAATGCGTGTAGGAGCTAACGATCTATCATATATATGTATGTGTGTGTGTGTGTGTGTGTGTGTGTGTCTGTGTCTGTGTCTGTGTGTCTGTGTATATAAGTCTAGGCGCATACATGTGTGTATGTATAAAAATATTTATATTCCCAATATGTATGAAATATTCACACGTATATGTGTATATAATACGGATATATGCATATGCATGTATGTGTATGCGCGTGTGTGTGCAGATAGGCAGATATATAGAAATTTAGATAGATAGATAGATACTTGATACAAATAATGTGTACAAACACACACACAACACACACACACACACATACATAAGGATTCTTACAACAAAAATATCAATATCCGTTATTTCCCAATGTTAAAGTATAAATTTCATTGAAAATAAATATAGGTTTCACCTGAAGGTCTTTAAGACATAAAAGACTCAGAGGCATTTAACATATTAATATGTTAAAAGCCTCTGGTGATCTTAAATGGCTCTTTTATAATGACATTTGAAAGCGATTTGATAAATAGTTTCGTTTCAATCTCTCTACAAAATTAATTTTGAATAATATGTATATGTGTGTGTATATGTGTATGTATGGTTGTTGTGTGTGTGTGTGCATTTGTGTCTGTGCCGCATGTCCTCACGGGCCAGTTTGTTTGTGTTGACAATTCCGCACACACGTGTATACGGACATATATTTATTAAATGTAGATATATGCACACATATACATTTATACGGATATATGTATTAATGTATTTACGTATATGTAAATAAACGCATGTCAACTAATTCACATACACACACTCAAAATATGCATATATATAGACATGTATAAATATATATATACATACACACGACAGACAGACACCACACACAACACATATATATAGCTATATATATATATATATCTATATATAGAGGAGAGAGAGAAGATAGAGAGAGATAGATAGATAGATAGATAGATAGATAGATAGCTTAGATAGATAGATAGTATAGATAGATAGATAGATAAATAGATATATAGATAATAGATTGATAGATAGATATAGATAGATAGATAGATAGATACATACATACATAGATATGTGTGTGTTTATGCATGTGTTTCCCTTCCCCCATCGTTTGACAACCGTTGATGGTGTGTTTATGTCCCTGTTTCTTAGCAGTTCGGTGTAAGATACCGATACAATGAGTACTAGGCTCACAACGAATATGGCCGCAGTCAAATGACTGAAACAACGAAAGGAAACAAAGATATATATATATATGTATACTCTCTCTTTATTTTATATATATTTTTATTGTGGTAATTTTGACTGAGTCCCTCCTAGGGTGAGGCATTTATGTATAGAAATGCCCTTTATATAAATAAATATATTTAAAGGGAAAATTAATAATTTTTTTTCTTTATGGGGCTTTTCGCGCTAACTACTTGATAATTTCTTAGAAAGGTTTTATCCCGTTTTTAATTATATATGTATATATACATACATATATATATATATATATAGATAGATATATATATAAATATATATATATATATATATATATATATATATATCTATATATATATATATATGTATATATATATGTATATGTTATGTATATAAGTACATATCGAGAGAGAGAAAGATAGATAGCTAGATAGGTACTTAGATAGATAGACATACAAACAAACAGATAGATAGATAGATAGATAGATAGATAGATAGATAGATAGATAAACAGACATGGAATATTTTTTTGTTTAAAGCAGAAGATGGGGTCTGCCTAGATTATAAGTGCATTTCATTTTGTTTTTGCAGCTATCTCTCTGTTCTATTTATATATGGCTATTGTTCAAGGGTACGTTCTAACATATCTTGTTGTGTGTCTGTGTCTGTGTCAGTGTCGGAGCCAATATGCGCGCGGGTAAGCGTGGCGTGCGCATGCGTGTGTGTATATAGAAAGAAAATGAAGACGAGGAGAGAAGGAAAAATGGAGCTGTAGGTTTGTTGCATAGTCCTATTGCACGTGTCCCCGAATCGAGTGGAATAACTCTGGCCTTTTGCGACGAAATCTCTTCCTCATCTCCCACAACGTACTGTTTGCTTAACGTAATGTACAGAGAAACCCCAGTAAACGTACGTGATGACCTTGCTGTGGAAAGAGTGAATCATCACGAGCGTTCCTGTGGAGTTGCTTTACCAAGCCTACATGGGTCTAGGACGCCCTCCATACTTCTACTTCGCACAGTGTATCTTGGTATTTAAGGCGGCAAGCTGGCAGAAACGTTAACAAGCCGGGCGAAATGCTTAACGGTATTTCGTCTGCCGCTACGTTCGGAGTTCAAATTCCGCCGAGGTCGACTTTGCCTTTCATCCTTTCGGGGTCGATAAATTAAGTACCAGTTACGCACTGAGGTCGATATAATCGACTTAATCCGTTTGTCTGCCCTTGTTTGTCCCCTCTGTGTTTAGCCCCTTGTGGGTAGTAAAGAAATAGGTATCTTGGTATCTGGATCATAACTGCTTTCGTCACAAGTCACCGCAGACTTTATTACTATTGGATTGGAGCTAATGACGTCGTCCATACTCCTGCTGCCACCAACATGCCTTTGGTTGTGTTCGAAAGTGAACCACCTGCGATCGAAATCTGTGCAAATTTTGCGCACGTTCAGATCCATATAAATAATTTTGCGTAGATTTACCAAACGGGTTCTAAACTGTATATTTATTGCGTATATAGATTCACGGAGGCGCAATGACCCAGTGGTTAGGGCAGCGGACTCGCGGTCGGAGGATCGCGGTTTCGATTCCCAGACCGGGCGTTGTGAGTGTTTATTGAGCAAAAACTCCTAAAAGCTCCACGAGGCTCCGGCAGGAGGTGGTGTCGAACCCCTGTTGTACTCTTTCGCCCCAACTTTCTCTCACTCTTCCTGTTTCTTGAGTAACGCTTCGATGGACTGGCGTCCCGTCCAGCTTGGGGGAACACATTCGCTATAGAAACCGGGAAACCGGACCCATGAGCCTAGCTATGCTTGAAAAGGCCTCATAAATAAATAAATAAATATAGATTCTCAACTGTCTTCAGCCAGAAATTTGTAAATTTTATCAACCAGTTCTGATATTCTGACGTTCCTCGCCCTCCCACAACTCTCATGGTCTCTCAGCTTCTCTCTACTCTCCTTGCACATTTTGTGCCACCAAAAATAATAATGTCCAGCTCTTACAATTTAATCCATAAGCATCCAGTAGCATTTCTGTTTCCATTTGTCTCCGTAGCATTTTCTGTTCTTTTTATTTGCCCAATGTAATACAAAAATAATTGCGAGTATCCACACAGTCGTCTCCTCCTGTCTGCATTCTGCTTGGTCAGCTGTGAAAAGTAATTAAAAGTGGAGTTACAGACGTTTCCTTCAATCTTGAATAATAAAAGTTGGTGGATCAGCTTATTATATGTATAGCGACAAAAATGTGGAGGCGCAATAGCCCAGTGGTTAGGGCAGTGGACTCGCGGTCATAGGATCGCGGTTTCGATTCCAGACCGGGCGTTGTGAGGTGTTATTGAGCGAAAACACCTAAAAGCTCCACGAGGCTCGGCAGGGATGGTGGTGATCCCTGCTTACTCTTTCAACCACAACTTTCTCTCACTCTTACTTCCTGTTTCTGTTGTACCTGTATTCAAAGGGCCGGCCTTGTCACTACTCTGTGTCACGCTGAATATCCCCGAGAACTACGTTAAGGGTACACGTGTCTGTGGAGTGCTCAGCCACTTACACGTTAATTTCACGAGCAGGCTGTTCCGTTGATTCGGATCAACCGGAATTCTCGTCGTCGTAACCGACGGAGTGCTTCCATCCAGTGATAAAAATATAATAATCTAGAACAGCTATAATCTCCTCTTGCAAAAAGTCTCAAACCACCCGGGATTCACCCCATATGAATGTGTGTGTGTGTGTGTGTGTGTGTGTGTGCGTGTGCTTGAGTACGCGCGCTTTGGTGTGTGTGTGTGTCTGTGCGTCTGCGAATGTGTACGTGTGTGTATGTGTGTAAAGGCGAGAAGACTAGTGTTTCGCGTGATGCACTCAGAATCACTAGATCGTGAGTAGGATATTCGGGCCGGTCTGTGCGTTGGGAACTTGAGTAAAACACGATGTTGCTTTGCAATCATCTGAAAATCTGACGTGTGATACAATTGTACACCCGTACAGACAATGACGATCTAAGCAAGGGACTGAGCTAATGTACACCACATGTATTTCATTACTTTAAGCACATCATTTGTGTAGGATTTTCAGCAAAAACCTAACACCCATGCCGTCTTGGGCAGGAGATAGAATCATATATATCTCTTTACTCTTTTACTCTTTTACTTGTTTCAGTCATTTTGACTGCGGCCATGCTGGAGCACCGCCTTTAGTCGAGCAATCGACCCTGGGGACATATTCTTTGTACCCAGTACTTATTTTACGGTCTCTTTTTGCCGAACCGCTAAGTGACGGGACGTAAATACACCAGCATCGGTTGTCACATGCTAAGGGGGACAAATCAGACACACACAACACACACACACACCACAGACACACATATATATATATATATACTATATATATATATATATATATTATATATATATATATATATATATATACATATATCCGACGGGCTCTTCCTTCAGTTTCCGTCTACCAAATCCACTCACAAGGCTTTGGTCGGCCCGAGGCTATAGGAGAGACACTTGCCAAGTTGTCACGCAGTGGTACTGAACCCGGAACCATGTGGTTGGTAAAACACTACTTACCACACAGCCACACCTACATTTGTGTAGGATTTTCTGCAAAAACCTAACACCCATGCCGTCTTGGGCAGGAGATAGAATCATATATATATATAAATATATATACATACAGGAGACCAAACGTGTATGTACGCCGCTATAGGTACATATAAAAAATCGAAGCAAAAAATGGAACAAGAACGTAACAGGCAACAATAAAACATTCGGACAGAATGTGACACAAAAAAGGACAGGAAAAAACAAGGGCGGGTCATGCGGATCTACGTTTCCTTCCTTTCCATATACATTCGCTTCCTTTCTTCCAAAAAATATCTGTATCTGAGACCAACAATCTCAATTCGAACATTGTAAATAGTGGTCTTAAACTGAGCCGAAGTTCCATCGAATATCGCATCTCCAATAGCATTTCTAAGATTCACTTGCACCGTAGAGTCCTCTAATTTCAACAGATCAATACGTTTAAGGACTTTTATTCCTCCATATTTTATTCTACGTCCGATGCAGAGTTACAATTTACTGCGTATGAGCTTATGGTCAGTCTCACATCCAGCACCTCGCATAACTCGGACAGTGCAAACATCTGGACTTTTATTTCCTCTTGCTCTATTAGAGAATTTGAGTAAAATTATATTAATATGTCCAACTGATAAAAAAATTCTATTTATTTATGCAGCTGAGGATAGCTCTGCATTTGAATTGATGTAATGATTGCATTGTTCAATTAAATGGAATCACACTGCATCACCTCTTGATACCCTGTTGCTTATTTTAATTTTATTCACTTTACTATGAGTTGTACGGATAATTACACGTACACACACATACACACACACACACACACACACACACACACACACACCACACACACACATATATATATAGATATATATATATAATATATATATATATATATATAATATATATATAATTCTTTCTCTCAGTATTATATACGCCATATGCAACGAATTGTGCCTAGCAGAAATACTTCAACAACAGCAACGGAAAAACATATCATAGAAATTAATTCCATGTCTAAGACACTGTGGTTCTCAATAACAACTCCCGGGTGATGTTTGCTCACCTTATGTTACAAGGAAGAAATGGTCTATACGTTATCAACATCTCCACACATTCAATATGTGTAATCCCAAACATGAGCTTGTCTTTAAGTACTCTAATATTGACAAAGAAATCTAAAGTAATGCCCTACATTTATTAAAAAATACAAGTATTGAATTTGGAAGACTAAGTACATTTTCCTTAATAAAATGTTAAGAAATTCAAATTTTAGTTAAAAAAGAATGAGTAGAAATATGTAATTTTGATAAACTTGTTGCATAATCAATCAGTGTATCTCCATGGAAATTATAATGAGCGTTTTTCAAAGCCTGGAGCCATGTCTTTCGAAATACTGGGCTCTATAGAAATATAAGAATAAACAGATATAAATTCCTGTTTTTCTTTTCTATTCATTTAACCTGAAATGAAAAGAATCTCAGCAGGATAGTTTATGGATTTTCCGCAGAATTGTTTAATTCAAAATTCCATTGTTACGTTCTGTCAAAGGAAGAGAGACGAAAGAAGGAAATGGATATGCTTCCACACGCATATATAACCTATATATATATATATATATATATATATAATATAATATATATATATATATATATAATTAATTGATACGTGTACACAGAGTCATACACACACACATTATGTTTCTGTGTGTGCATGTATCAATGATTATATATATATATATATTATTTGTGTGTGTCTGTGTGTGTATGCGTTCGTATGTGGGTGTGTTGCCTTACTAGTGTATAAAATATCAATAGATATAAATATGTATATATTATATATATATATGTGTGTGTGTGTCTGTATGTATATATATGTATGCATATATACATATATATATATATACATTATATATATAATAGACATATATATATACATATATATATATATATACATATATATACATATATATTATATTATATATATATATATATATATATATATATACATATATATAATACTATATATATATATAT
>NC_043010.1:53642650-53645150 GCF_006345805.1 Octopus sinensis | reverse complement strand
TGCAGGGCCATTCGTTACGCAAACTTTTTTTGTTTGGCCTATGTACTGCTCTTGACACCCGAGCAGGTTAGCGAGTAATATTAGGTCCTCCGAAGCACATGTGAAGTTGCTTTTCACTGTAAACCGTTGTCCCTGTTTGAAGGAGAACTCTGATCCCTCAATTAGATAGTCGCATATCCCGCAATTGGGTCTTCCACATGTTTTTACTGTACTACTGAACACTACTATAGAAATATTCCTTTAAAAAAACTTTTCTTCTAATTTTTCTAAATTTAATTATTTAATCGTTACAGTTAAAAAAGGTCTCAAAATGACCGAAACCGGTACTGAAATGTTCACTATAAAATTATTTTAGCATTTTCTATTTTGACTTGTTTTTTCATATATATATATATATATATATATATATATATATATAGTAGGATATGTACATATACACTTATAACACATGATGTGCACTTACACATAATACTCATATGTGATTATGTGCTTAAATGTGTATGTGCATATATTTATAGACACTATCCCGCTGAAACTCCATTTACATATGTTTATATCTGTATATATTTAAACATATACCCATATCTATATTTGCATTCATATATTTATATATATTATTTGAATATATATATATATTGGCTTAAATCTTTCTTTGTTTGATTTGCATAATAGTGGTTTTGTCTCTATTTAATATAATATATATATATATATATAATATATATATATATATATATATATATATAATACATTATATATATATATATATATACATTATGAGTAGTAAGTACATGCATATCTATATAGACGTCTCCTTACGGAAATTCAAGTATTTGCTTAAATTGTTCGGTTATATATATATGCATATGCATATATATGTACATATATAATATATTTATATCAAATTAGAGACAAAACCACTATTATGCAAATCAAACAAAGAAAGACTTAATCCAATACATAAAATAATTTATATAAATTAAAATTTAACATATGAATATATATATATATATATATACATATACATATACATATATATATATGTATGTAGATATGTATATATATGTGTGTGTGTGTGTGTGTATAGATAGATAGATAGATAAGTTGATAGATACATGGATAGATATAGATATATAAAAGTACATAATACATATATATATATATGTGTCTATATGTATATATATATACATTTATATATATATATGTGTGTGTATGTGTGTGCGTAAATATATATATATATATATATATATATATGTATGCATGTATGTATATATATGTATATACTACGCTACAAAATAGATAAATGGAGAGAATGGTAGACAGACAGACACACAGACAGACAAGCAAGCAGATAGGTACATAGATGGATAACATATAGAAAGAGAAGATAGAAAAGAAAAATGGAGAAAACGCAGATGTATTCTTATCTCTAAATTTATACACCCATGTATATTATGTGATATAGTTATGTGATTATATAATTATATGTAAAAATATACATATATAAATATACATACATATATATGTATATATATATACACACATAAAAAATACATATATATATGAATATATGCATATATATAAATATATACACACATATTTGTATAGACATATATACAGAGGGAGACAGACAGACAGATAGACAGAGAGACAAAGAGACCACACAAACACCCACCTTTATATGAAATTACACAAAATTTTATACACACACTCAAGCGCACGCAAATATACACACACGCACACAAGCATATATATATGTATATAGTTGTGTCATGTTTTTATAAAGGTATATACATATTTACATATTTGTACGTTTGTGTGTTTGTGTGTCGGTGGATGTGTTTGTGTGTGTGCACGCGTGTGGGTGTGCGTTTGTGCATGTGCTTGTGTTATGTTTGTGTTTATGTGTGCGTGTGTGTGTGTCTCTGTGTGTGTATGGATGCGCGCGTGTGTGTTTGTGTTTCTAGTGGTTTCTACGTGTATGGGTACGTGTGTATATTAATATATACGTGTGAGTACATATATTAATATACATAGTTTACGCCTATGTGAAAAAAAGAAAAAAAGAAACGAAGTGTATAACTTTCTTGAAATAAACATCAATTGTTATTCACACGAGAAACTTCGAGCTCTAAGTGACGTGTCTGTCAAATAGACCATCGTGCGGACTCGTTAAGCAATCTCGATAGAATGAACGAAATTAACCACGCACAAACTCACACATTCTCATAAACTTAATCATTAACACAAACACCATATTCTTCACACATACACACAGATGTTAACACGAACAGAAACGAAAAAAAAAAAAATACCCGAGCACAAACACATTCAAAATAAACAGCTGGTTTTCAAATATACCGTCTGTCAAAATGAAAGAGACGGTGTTGCTTTTGTTTTCGCTGTCTCAAGATGGCGGGGTCGGTTTTCTGCGTCCGGTGTAGTGTAGCCGGGGTAGGCAGGGAAAACGACACGAAATTGTGACTGATTTTGTTTGTGTACA
>NC_043010.1:53620150-53640150 GCF_006345805.1 Octopus sinensis | reverse complement strand
CTCGCCTCACACACACATACACACACGCACACGCACAACTCACACATACACACATCTGTTGCGTTACCAACCCTGTCTCCACTCTTTTGGCTTTAAAAACCTACTTTGCTCTTGTTATCGTAACTCCGCCTTTCACCATGTGTAACTCGTAAACACAGTCGTTTTTTTCTCCATCTCCTGTTGCCGCTTTGGGATCTTATTTCCTCTCTCTTCCTTCTTTATGTTTCCGACGAAGAGCTCCGCTCGAAACGTCATACCTTCCTGCTTCCATATTTCCTGAGCGCCTATTAATAATAATACTGTAATTGTTCCATTGTTTTTGTTTTTTTGTTTTCCCGTTTGGATTAAAATTATTATATATATATATATATATATATATATAATATATATATATATATATATATATATATATATATTTATTTATTTACTCCGTTTATAGATATATATCTATATATATATATATATATATATATATAATCAAAATAAGCTACAAGGATATCCAGAGGTAATGGCTGCTTATTTTGATTATAATCACCTTATTTTAAATTATATGGATAATACCATACTAAATGCTGGTGGTGCCTTCAACTTATGTACCATATTCATCTGAATCTAAATTTTACTGAACTTATATATATGTGTCTATATATATATATATATAATTTTAAATAGGATAAAATCTTTATAAGAAATTATCAAGTAGTCAGCGTGAAAAGCTCATAAGGGAAAAATTCCTAATTATTCCTGATGATTAGAAAGTGGATTATGTACACTAACAATGAAATCATATGACTTGCGACTGAATCTGTATTTAAGGCGCTCACCTCGAGAGTTGTATCCCTTCTCATTCGGTACACTGTGTATTTATCATGGTAGGTTTGACTTTAAATCTCCCTAGTCGCCTGAGACATCTTTTTGTAGACATCCCTTTATATATATATATATAATATATATATATATATATAATATATATATATATATATATATATAATATATATATATATATATATATAGGTAACTGTCGAACAATGAGAATGAGTGTTCAACACCACATTGCCTGATAAAATTTCCTTATTTGTGTATTACGGAAACCCTCAGTTTCATGTTAAGAAAAATGTCTTAATATCTTAACAACTTTTGATGCTCGTCGCAAGAAGGTATGGTGTTCGTTTCTATTATGGGTAAAAACAAATACATGCGTAAAAATTATGATTTTATTCAACATATTTTCCTCTCAGATTTACATATTTCTTTCACCGGTCATCTAGATTTTCTAAGCCCTGTAAAAGTCCTCTCATGATACCCCAAAACCCAGGAACTTTCAGCAGTGCCTCGCATATATGTATATACATACATATGTGTGTATGTATTGATAAATAGATAGATAGATACATAGATAGATAAACATAAATATATATATACACATGTATATGTATAATTATATACATATATATATATATTATTTTCTAGAGAATAACAATTCCGGCATCACAGAGGTTCAAATTATTCTCAATGAAGAAATATATTTTAATTTAGAGATAGTATACCCCTACTTCTACCCAATTAAAAAGAATTTTTATTTTTATTTTAAATACTTACTGTTTTATTACTTGGCAACACTTGTTTCATGAGGTAATACTCGGGTTCCTAAACCACTCCGTGTTTCCCTGGAACCCCTCTCAAGATGCCACCCCAATCATCAGGCCCTTATATAACTTTATCAACGTTCAATACAATAAACTATATTTTAATTTTTAACTTCCATAAATATGTGCAAAATAAGTATGTTTAAATTAGGTATGTTTAGTTTCACTGGACTCCACAGTACAAGCCATAATTCAGATAAAAATTCAAATAAAGATAAAAAGTTACAGAAATAACAGTTACACGAATAAAGTAAAGAATAAAAATCACAAAAATATACGGAAATTTACCAAAACTATGTTAGTTATATATAGTGTTCCAACTAAAATTAAATATAAAAATACTATTTTAATAATATATATAAAAAAAAAGTGAATAAAAAAATGAAAGGAATACGAATAAAAGTAAATACGAGTAAAAATAAAATACGAGTAAAAAAATAAAAGTAAAGATACAAATAAATGGGATAGCAAGGAAAATATACACGAATAAAAGTTAATAAACATGGAGGCAATTACGAAAAGATAATTTCAAATAAAAGTGCTATAGTTCTAATACGAACTTCAAAATTTCAAGTGATAACTTTCTTTTAAAAATTCAAGTGATACGAATGGTAACTTTTTAAAAAATTTACAAAGTAAAATAGAATAAAATAAATATAACTTGATAGTAAAGTAAGGAAAATATGCAATTCACCGACAGTATATTATCCTACAACGTCCTAATTATGGCCCGACATTGCAATTATTTTTTTTTATATTATTAAAATAGTATTTGTATATTTAATTTTTATATCTGTAACAGTGGGTATTTAAAATTAAAATTAAAATTCTTCTTAATTGTGTAGAAGCATATATATATAAATATATATATATATATATATAATATATATATATAATATATATATATATATATATAGATATATATATATATATATATATAATATATATATATATATATATATATATATAATTATGAATTTTTCCCTTATGAAGTTTTCACGCTGACAACTTGATAAATTGGTTACGCTCCGATACTTTATATATTGCTAACTTGTACAATACTTTTCCTGGTTGTTTTTCAAACTTATATGCTCCTGCTTCAGACATAGATATCTTCTAGGAAGTTGTAATCTTGTAGCAGTGGTACAACGCACAGATAGCAGCTGAAAGTACTGAAGGCTGCACTGAAACAATGTTCCTATACATTGCAGAAGAATTGATGGAAACAACGGGAAATGAAGTTGTTTGGTTCAAGGCTACAATTCATCGATTCGATTTGCAACCTTATGATCATAAGCTTAACATTCCTCATCAGGAAGCCAAAACATCATCATTGCATATATATATATATCATATGATATAATATTATAGTATGGTATACTTATTATAGTATGGTATACTACATTGGAGTTTAATAAAGTATAGTATTGTATAGTATAGTATAAAAACGCTTAGAAGCCATTCTTCTGTAAAGTTACGAGATCAATTTTCTTTTCGTTCAGTACTGGGGTCATTATAATCAACTAATCCCATCCCCCACCTCCACAAATATCGCTGGTTTTGTGCCAAAATTTTAAACCATTGCATCATATAAACACAACAGATGCACATGTACCTTTTAACACTCTATGAATGAGTTTTGTCTTCGAACTGCATGGGTAATCTAAATAAAGCGAAATTTTCTCAACACGCTGTATTACATAAGTGTAACTCTATCGAAAATGCATTTAGTATTCAAGATTTCCCCCTGTGTTATATTTCTTTCAGCCATATTGCTTATCTACATAACCAGAGATATTACTATGCGAAGCATAATCCCTTGCATTGACTAGATTTTTAAATAATCGGAGAATTATAAAGTAGCAACGCCACGAGAAGAGCATAATTCGATATTAGTGAATATTTTGTTGTTCAGTTACAGTTTTTAAACTTCTTTCATCTGTTTAGGGAATTTTAATATGTATAGACAGTTATTGAAGTGCTTACTCGCTACCGTCATACTACTGGGTACTGTCTCTCAATTATTTACTGACATTTAACAATGATATGCTTTTATCAGTGTTATTTCTTCGCATGAAGACATGCCTATTGAATAAAAACACTAAGAGCACCAAATTCCAACTGGATACTGCTGTGCACAACAGATAATTTGAAACGAGATTAGATAGGAGATTTGCGTACATACATAGTGCAAATGCACCGTCTGTAGTCTAGTGTATGTTCAGCAGTATCTAGTTATAGAGATCATACTTCACCTATATATGTAATTTAGACCACCTATATCAATTTGAAAAAGGTTATGGTAAATTTAGTATTAATTTCAGTACAATTGTGTATGATTTATATACACGATATGCAATATTGGTACACTTTACGCGCGCACACACATACAAACACACACACACACACTCATATATATATATTATATATATATATATATATATATATATATACATATAATATATATATATATATATATATATATATATATACATATATATATATATATATACGTGTGCGTGTCTATATTATATATTATAATGTAATATAGAATATTTAATATATATCAAAAGAAAATGAAACATATACGATATGTATGTGCAACCATGTATAAACATATATATATATATATATATGTTTATATATGTATATATATACACATACACACACACACACACACGTATATATATATATATACATATATATATATATATTATATATATATATATATATACGCACGTATATATATATATACTTATACATATATATGTGCGTGTGTGTGTGTGTGTGTGTCTGTGTCTATAATACGTATATAAACGAAATCCATACTTTTACAAAAATATCTCACTCTAGTAAACATAAATACACATATACCTATATGAATATATGCGCATAAAATATACATATATATTAACGGTTTGCAGACGTTTACTCAACATCTAGGAATTGAACATGTATTATGTATATATTATATCTTAAACTACCTCTGACGAAATTCGACTTTTAAATAAGTTTTAATTTTATTTGTAAATTTTCTGAGGGTCTTGAATTAAAACAGCTGTAAGGGATGTTTGTCAAATGTTTAATTAATAAATAATAATATATTAATTATCTCTCTAATATCTTATATATATATATATATATACATACATACATACATACATACATACATAGAGATGACACATGAATTATACATACATTATATATATATATGTGTGTGTGTGTGTGTGTGTGTGTGTGTGTGTGTGTGTGTGTGTGTGTGTGTGTGTGTGTGTGTCTGTGTGTGTGTGACCGCGTGTGTACCGTTGGCGATTTTTTCCGCCGTCTTCCCTTCTCTGGATCTTTCCTTTTCCTATGTTTCTGACGAAGAGCTCCGCTCGAAAGGTAAAACCCTCCTTCTTCCCTTCCTTCCTGAGCGTCCAATAATACTATATTTGTTCCACGCTCGCATTGTTGTGTTCTCTCTTGGTGTTTTCATGTTTGGATTAACTTTATATATATATATATACATATATATATATATATGTGGGTGTGTGTGTGTGTGTGTGTGTGTGTGTGTGTGTGTGTGTGCGTGTGTGTGTGTGTGTTTGTGTGTGCATAATAATCTATCTTTTGCAAAGAGATCTCACGCTAATATAGATACATACACGTAGCGATATAAATATTTGGAAGTGTCATTGAGTGTATTTTTATTATTATTATTATTATTATTATTATTATTATTATTATTATTATTATTATTATTATTATACTTTCCCAAGTTTATATGCGTTAATATACGTGATTCACATCATTCTTTTGCTGTCTTTCAGTTGACATAAGCATATAACTTTGATAACACAGCATAAGCGCTACGGTTGGAAACCAACACATCATTATTTCTTATACGAATGATAGAATACGAATGATAGAATTAACGTCATCTTCTATGAAGTTTTCAGCTCAGAGGTAGACTAGGAAAACTTAACATAGAAAGTGTAATTAGGACGATACTTCGCCGAGGCTGCGATTCGTTGACTTTTATGACAGACTACAAGGCATGCTACGAGTTATTATTCCATATCATATATTTGTAGGTAACATTATCCAATGTTTCAGTGCTTTTGTTGTTGGCTTTCATGTTATGCAATAATTTTCTGTATTTCTATATTTTCATAAATTTCTCTATGATGCTACGTATCCGGAAATATATGCACACTGTTATGTATATTATGGCAGAGCCTAAGATTTCATTGAGCTCTCTGATTTATATATTTATTTCTTTACTACCCACAATGGGGCTAAACACAGAGAGGACAAACAAGGACAGACAAAGGGATTAAGTCTATTATATTGACCCCAGTGCGCAACTGGTACTTAATTTATTGACCCCGAAAGGATGAAAGGCAAAGTCGACCTCGGCGGAATTTGAACTCAGAACGTAACGGCAGACGAAATACGGCTACGCATTTCGCCCGGCGTGCTAATGTTTCCGCCAGCTCGCCGCCTCTGATTTATATATTGCATGTACGGTTTCATAGGCGTAGGGGTGGCTGTGTGGTAAGTAGCTTGCTTACCATCCACATGGTTCGTGTTCAGTCCCACTGCGTGGCACCTTGGGCAAGTGTCTTCTACCATAGCCTCGGGCCAGCCAAAGACTTGTGAGTGGATTTGTTAAACGGAAACTGAAAGAAGCTCATCGTATATATGTATATATATGTATGTGTATGTGTATATGTCTGTCTCCTCAACATCGCTTGACAACAGATGCTGGTGTGTTTACGTCCCCGTAACTTAGTGGTTCGGCAAAAGAGACCGATACAATAAGTACGCGGATTACAAAGAATAAGTCCTTGGGTCGATTTGCTCGACTAAAGGTGGTGCTCCAGCATGGCTACAGTCAAATGACTGAAACAATTAAAAGAGTAAATGATTATAGAGTAAATGTCCTATACATACATATACGCATGCGTTGAAAAGAATAACAGAGACAACTAATTCAAATTACTCATTTTTCAAATAGATCATTAAACTATATGAACATGTGATTTATGGAGTAAATTCCTGATAATCCTCGTATGTTTACGTTCATCAAATTCTGTGTTCTATATAATAGGCGCGGGTGTGGCTGTGCGGTAAGAAGTTTGATTACGAGCTACATGGCTTCGGGTTCAGTCCCACTGCGTGGCAACTTGAGCAAGTGTATCCTACTGTAGCTTCAGGCTGACCAACACATTGAGAGTGGATTTAATGAATAATAGTCATAACTTTATTATTATATTATTCAGACGGAAACTGAAAGAAGCCCGACATATGTATATATGTATGTATGTATGGTCTTTTGTGTCTGTGTGCGTATGTGCGTGCGTGTCTATGGTTGTCTCTCACCACATTACGACAACTGGAGCTGGTCTATTTACGTCTCCGAAAGTTAGGGTTCGGCAAAAGAGGTCGATAGAATACGTACCAAGCTTTAAAATAATTCCTGTATATATTCTATCGAGATTGCTTAATGAGTCCACACGATGGTCTATTTGACAGACACGTCGCTTAGAGCTCTAACTTTCTCGTGTGAATAACAATTGATGATTATTTCAAAAGTGTTATATCTCTTGTTTCTTTTTGAAACTTATCGTTTAATAAAGTAAAACAATAAATGATATTGTGATATATGATGAAAGTCTAAAATGGTAACTGATGAGGAAAACACACGATTCTTGTAATAATTACCCACCTTCATCATCTGATAAGTGTAGGGGCGTGGCTTAGTGGTTAGAGTTAGTTAGTTAGTTAGTTAGTTAATTTGGCTCAAAAGCAAATAGCAAGGCCATGTAGGGGGACATGGAGTTAGGTACAGGGTGGTGTTCATGTAAAGAGTTCAGGCCACTTGAGGTCCAGGGAGGCTTTGAACAAAACGGTCGTCGGCATCTTCACCATCTCGTCTGGCAGCTTGTTCCACGGATACGCAACCCTGACGGAGAAAGCTCCTCTCCTTCGATTGAGATGAAATCGTCGCAGGTAGAGCTTTTCGGAATGACCCCGCAGCCGACGCTCTGGAGCAGGAGTGAAGAACAGCTCTTTCGAGAGGTTACACTTTCCGCTTATAATGTTGTGGGCGAGAATGAGATCACCACGGCGGCGGCGTTTTTCAAGAGAATAAAGGTCGAGCGTCCTCAGCCTTTGTTCGTAGGACAAATTTTTGAGACCATGAACCATGCGGGTAGCCAGCTTCTGGACTCTTTCGAGATGCTGTATGTCTTTGAGGAGATAAGGAGAAGAGGCCTGAATCCCATACTCCAATATGGGTCTCACCAGCGTGACATAGAGTGGTAGGAATATGGCTGCTGTGAGCATTCCGAATGACCGTCGAATCAAGAACAGAATTCCGCGTGCTTTGTTGGCAGCATGGACGCACTGGGCCGAAGGCGAAAAGGAGGAATCCACCAAGATACCCATGTCCTTTACCTGATCGGTTCTCTCCGTGTCAGCATCATGATCGTAAGATTGTGTTTTTCGGTTCCTGGACCGGGCGACGCGTGGTGTTCTTGAGCAAAACACTTCATTTCACGTTGCTCGTGTCCACTCAGCTGGCAAAATGAGTAACGCTGCGATGAAACCGGGAAACCGGGCCCATGAGCCTGGCTAGGCTTTAAAAGGTCGCATTTATTTTTTATCATTTGATAAACGTAAATTATACTAGCCATTTCAATATGGCTAACCACTAATGGTGGGTGTTACTGTAGCTTTTAGCCCCAGGAGATCATCGTCTCCAGCTGGCTTCAGGCACACTTTCTGTGCGCTTATGGTATTTTCAAAGGGAGGTCATCCCTCTCTCGTAAATCTAAGTGATACGCACGGACTGCAGTTTCTAGGTGTTTGCCTGTCTTCGGCGTACGGCAGTCACCGGTTTACGATGAAGGGAGACCTGTTTGCAAATACTTATTGTTTTTCTAGTAACTTCCGTCACTGATTTCGAAAAACTGTCTGCAAGCAATAATAAATCTTTGAACGAGATGTAAACAGTAACCGCTCGACAACGTAAAGCATACTAGCCATTTCAATATGGCTAACCACTAAGGGTGGGTGTTACTGTAGCTTTTAGCCCCAATGGCTAGTATACTTTACGTTGTCGAGCGGTTACTGTTTACATCTCGTTCAGAGATTTTTATTGCATGTGATAAACATTTTTGATGTAATGGCTTTATCATAAATTTAAAGGATTATATAATAAGGGTATTTGCTATGATTTCATATATTGCTAACATAAATGTATTATTATATAATATAATATAATGTTATATAATATAATTATTTAAAGTAAGGAATTTCTCATAGGTCTTGATATTTGAACATGATATAATGTAATATATTTCTCATGAGTATCGATATATGAACACAATTATTGGTAGATGGACAATAGTTGTAACTTCATGATTATATTATTTTATTTTCAAAAATGTTTTTTAAATATAATTTTAAGATTATATAATTCTATCTTGAGCTTATTTAACTTAAACTTTAAATATTTGATTTATTACATATACAAATAAATATATAGTAAGCTTATCGAATTTATATAAACGCATTTGCCATTAGTTTATAACTTGTAAATAACGGGCTTCCTTTTTAATATGCTTAGTAAATTTCTATTATGATAATACGTATTTTGCGGTTCTACTACTTTACTCGAATGTATGAATACATACACACACATAAATATGAAAACATAAATATAGCTTATTTCCTTTAAAATAGAAATAGTAATATCTACATTAGTTTTGATTTAATTATTCTACATACAAACTAGTATAGATAAAAATAAATAATGATTATTGTATAACGTATAGTATTATTTAGTGTCGGCGTGTTGAGGATGAAGGATATTTTTTTGAGTGAGATTTTTATGTAAGATGTGTATTTTTTTCTCAACGGTATAGAAGTAAAAGTCAATATTTACTGTTTTATAATAGCTTCATAACGAATTGTTTCTGCGTTGAAATACTAACGCGCGGAATTATCCTTAATATAATATTCTTATATATACACATACATATTTTATAACAGTTATATTACATTTTATTTTCAATTTTCAATTTTTTATCAATAAAGATATTGTCGCTCACACTTACATACATAAACATATAGTGATTAGTTCAGTTTGTTTTAAGACTTCAAGCTGCTAATATCTAATTCGTGTCCTGCTTTGCTCTGGTGAGATTTTTACTCAAAATATTTGCAAAATATGAATCCTTATGAATTTTTTTATTAGTTTAGATGTAAATCGAAACATTTGTCGGGATTATTAATATTTAAATTTATATTATAATGATAATATATTACGTTTATAAATTAACATGTCTGTTTGATCTCTCCATTTTCATTTAATATATATACATACATATATAGATGTATATATACATACATATATATATATTATATATATATATAATATATATATATATATATATATATATATATATATATATATATATACTCAATGTACAAGAGCTTTTCTAAGATACATTATAAACACGAAGAAAATCTTAGGCAGAGGTTTTCTTATTCATATTATTCATAAAACAACTTGATATGAAATAAATATTTGGAATTAACTTATATATATATATATATTACGGAGATGTACTTGCATAGCAAGTGATTTGATCTGAGATCGTGTGCTGAAACGAAAACAATTGCAGCGTAGAAGGTGTTTGTAAGCCATTTAAGAAACACTCAAAAGCCGTTCGATGCACTTCAACATTTAAGTTTCATTTGTCAAAATATTTTTGTCGCTTTAAGACCGCGACCTGTTCACTGGCAGCACGGAGTTTTGTCAGTGAACAGGTCGCGGTCTTAAAGCGACGAAAATATTTTGACAAATTAAACTTAAATGTTGAAGTGAATCGAACGGCTTTTGTGTGTTTCTTAAATGGCTTACAAACACCTTCCACGCTGCAATTGTTTATATATATATATATATATATATATATATATATATATATATATATATATATATATATATAATTGCCAGCGTTATAGTTCATCGTAGCAGAAATATACTTGAATTTGACTCACAAGTAATAGAATGTTACTATCTCGAAACTGCGTTCACATCATGATTTTTTTTCATTTCCTCTAGTCTCAGCTCACGAGCTGTGGCCATGCTGGGAATCTGCTACAAGATAGAGTGAAGATAATTTTCCAATTCGTTTCTCCCAAAACTGCACATTTAGTTCTACGTTTTGGACTTTACACCATTAATAAGATCAAGATTCATTAAGATATAAAATGATGAATAAAGGTTTTAATTACTATTTCCCACTACGAACATCTAATAGTGTTTTACTTTTCAAAATAACCGTAGAAACCCCAGGCATTATAAATTTACTAATTTACATATTGAATATTAATTTGTTACATTTTAACATATTTACCGAATAATATTTAAATTAAAAGTGTATTAAACATATTTTACCCTGTTATTTTTACTTCTGATTAAATATGTTAACCCAATTTTGTATTTAATATTATGTAAAATATTCAGTCTTTATAAGGCAATATAATTTCTATGATCAAATGTTTATTACAAATTTGACGATATCTGTATAAACGTTTAAATTTTAATATTTTGTTCTTAATTACAAATACTACGTCATGGGTTTAGTCCGTATGCTTTCTATGACTGCAATGATGCCGCCTTATATTAAAATTAAGTTATAGTCGGTTAAATCGAATTCATTCTTTCAGTGATATCTCATTTACGAATTCTGAAGGGATGAAATGCAAATTAACCTTGGGACCTTACTAAATACTGACACGTAGTATCTGTTGAACGCCTGTGAAATTGCCAGCTACTAATCTCAGGCAAATATACACACCTGCAAATGTACATAAACACAGAAACACGCTCACACACACAGACACACACACACACACTCACTCGCGCACACATATAAACGCACACACATTATTTAATTAATTCCTTAATTTCGCCCATCTGTAAAACTGCTTAATTTCTTTCTGTTTTTCTCTCTGATCAAGCCTCTGTTTAACTATATATATTTATTCTTACACGGCTTCCTTCTCTTTCTTTATCACTCTTGTCACATATTTCTCCCTCATATAACTTCTCTAGCTGTTTTTCCCTCTCGTTATATGTCGTATACTTTAAATTTCCTAATATTGCTTCGATCTCTATATTGTACAGAACACTCTGGCCAAGCTATGGAAAATAGGGTGTGATTTGAACTTAGATGAACTCATTATACAGGATTTGACAGGTAATCAATTTTCTTATTAGGTAATGGAAATATTTCATGTCGAAAGACAGCATGACTATAGCGTAGGTCTATACACACACACCTAGAAACAAATACATATGTATATATATATATATATATATACCTATATGTGTACATATATAGTTTCCCATCGCACTGTTTCTCGCTCTCACCCACCTGCTAGCTCGCTCTCTACTTGTGTATGTACACGTATATATATATATATATATATATATATATATATAATCAAAATACGCAACAAGGATATCCAGAGGTAATGCAGTACGATCGTTTCATGCAACTCCATTTAATTGAACATTTCAATCATTACAACAAATGTAGAGCGATCTTCAGCTGCACAAAGACATAGAATTTAATTAAATTAGAACCGATGGACACAGTATAATTATACATAAAATCTCCAAGAAGTTAAGAAGATAGACAAAGAACATGTTGTACCTACAACAGCATAGTCGTAACTAAAATGTTCAAGGAGTCACTGCCTGTCACTGATATTTTTATTTTTGATGGGTCAGTTTCAATTTATAGACCAGTTTATCAAAACCCTTGTTTATTTAAGACTGAGAGAAACAGAGGGCAGTATTTGTTTGAGGTAGGGCTTAGGGAGTAGACAGACATTCTAGATGGCATAGTCATAAAAATCAAGATTTATTAAAAGCAATGTCATGAAGTTAGGTAAGGGAATAAATCTGTAACAACAAATGAAACATGGAATTTTTAGACAACATTAGTAATACCATTTATCGCTTTGAGAACATTGCATCATTGTAAAGAAACCGTTTTCGTGAGATGAATTCATGATCTTCATACATTAAGGGACAGTTCGACTTATTCAGCATAACTAACAAATTCACGGAGTCCTTTATGTTTCACGATAATGAATTCATTTGGCGAAAACGGTTTCTTTACAATGATGTAATGTTGGCATTAATCAATTAAAGGGTGTGGTTGGAAACGGCTGTGATGTATTGAAACCTGTACCTCTTATATTGTATTCATCTACCATCGAATCTACGCTTTGTGAGTATTATAGACGGTATTTTTAATATAAAGTACATATATGAATAGCAAAGAGCGGATTTTGTCTCTCAGCTAGATCGTATTATTTGCATACACTGCAAGAATATCACGCGGCCAGCACTTATGCACCAAGGTTGATATTCATTGATATCGTTGTGCATGCATGTTACTCGGACGCAACAAGGTGTCTCAATTTAAGTACCAAATTCAAATGATCCTTAATTGTATATGCATACATATATATATATATATATATATATAATATATATATATATATATGTATGTATGTAAGTATATATATATATATACATGTATGTATATATAATATATGTGTGTGTGTTTTTGTGTATGTGTGTGCGTGTGTGTGTGAATCGAGTCAATATGGTCCACTAAATCTTAGAAGGCAGTACCCTAGCATGACCAGATTCCAGTGACAACACAAATGACGTAATGTGTTTCTATCTATTTCCATATTTCCACCGGTATAGTCATACACACACACACACACAAACACACACACACACACACATACATATATATATATATATATATATATATGTTAACACACCCACGCTCACTGATATACACACACTACACAATCATAATCGTTCCATAGACGGCAACGTGAAACTAAGAGCAACAGTCTTGTGATATTTTTTCAGCTTTAATAAGAGTATATGTATGTGTGTATGTGTGTGTGCACATAGATATGTATATATTCTTTATATAGAATTAAGGATAAAATCACTCTAATGAGTTTATCAAATGTCCAAGGAAAATTTAAACTCTTGTAGGCAATAGTTTATGCTAAATTTATAATCATGTAGATGATTATATTAAAGGTGCATATTTACTACACCTACACGCCAGAAATAGATGCAAGATGGCTCTAATAGCCACCTCGCTACTGTATTAGTACAGGTTGTAATCGGACAGATGAAAAAATAAATGACACCTTTTGATCAATTGTATAGTGAACGATTCAAACTTAGCGTTAAGCAAACACCTTGTTATCTTCAGTAAAATGTATCCAAGCACATACATACAAATATTTATACACACCCACAGGAACATCAAAGTGGTACGGCCATAGACATAGATTTGTATGTATATACTAGTAAAAATCCAATTTATCTTCTTATCTCAACAGCATGTTTTTTCTTTTGTTTTATCAAAATAACCCCGCAGCAAATGCGATTTTATTTGGAGCAAATGTTTTTTTTTTCTTTCTATACAATTAAGAATAAAATCACTTCAATGATTTCCTCAAGTGGCAAGCGTGAAATAAAACTTTTTACGTAATATTTTATGCTAAATTTATAATTATAGCAAAGGGTGCGAATTTACCACACCTATCCGCTAGAAATATATGCCCAATGGCTCTAAAAACCACATAACTATTCCATTAGCACAGGTTATTTATCAAACGACTTCAAACTTAGCATTTTGAATACACATTATTATCCTCTGTACAAACGTCAAACACAGACACACAAAGATAAAGGATATATGCATACATACAAAACATACATGAGTGTGTGGGGTGCGTGCGTATGAGTATGATGGGGTGTACACACACACACATATATATATATATATATATATATGTTAACACACCCACCTCAATGATATACACACACTACACAATCATAATCGTTCCATAGACGCAACGTGAAACTAAGAGCAACAGTCTTGTGATATTTTTTCATCAGCTTTAATAAGAGTATATGTATGTGTGTATGTGTGTGTGCACATAGATATGTATATATTCTTTATATAGAATTAGGATAAAATCACTCTAATGAGTTTATCAAATGTCCAAGGAAAATTTAAACTCTTGTAGGCAATAGTTTATGCTAAATTTATAATCATGTAGATGATTATATAAAGGTGCATATTTACCACACCTACACGCCAGAAATAGATGCAAGATGGCTCTAATAGCCACCTCGCTACTGTATTAGTACAGGTTGTAATCGGACAGATGAAAAAATAAATGACACCTTTTGATCAATTGTATAGTGAACGATTCAAACTTAGCGTTAAGCAACCACTTGTTATCTTCAGTAAAATGTATCCAAGCACATACATACAAATATTTATACACACCCACAGGAACATCAAGTGGTACGGCCATAGACATAGATTTGTACGTATATACTAGTAAAAATCCAATTTATCTTCTTATCTCAACAGCATGTTTTTTTCTTTTGTTTTATCAAAATAACCCGCAGCAAATGCGATTTTATTTGGAGCAAATGTTTTTTTTTCTTTCTATACAATTAAGAATAAAATCACTTCAATGATTTCCTCAAGTGGCAAGCGTGATAAAAACTTTTTACGTAATATTTTTAGCTAAATTTATAATTATAGCAAAGGGTGCGAATTTACCACACCTATCCGCTAGAATATATGCCCAATGGCTCTAAAAACCACATAACTATTCCATTAGCACAGGTTATTTATCAAACGACTTCAAACTTAGCATTTTGAATACACATTATTATCCTCTGTACAAACGTCAAACCAGACACCAAAGATAAGGATATATGCATACATACAAAACATACATGAGTGTGTGGGGTGCGTGCGTATGAGTATGATGGGGTGTACACACACACACACATATATATAAATGTATAAATATATGTATACATTTTTGATAGTTATATGTATGTATATTGTGTATATATATATATATATATATATGTGTGTGTGTGTGTGTGTGTGTGTGTGTGTGTGTGTGTTGGTATGTGTGTGTGTTAGTATGTATATATATTGTTTGTTCCTTCTCGAGCCGTGCCTGGCTCATAAGGGCCAGTTTCCCGGTTTCCTTGGCGCATAGGATTTCCCACCTCGACGGGAGGCCGGTCCGTCGCAGGAGAGCTGTAAGATGCAGGGGGGGGAAGAGTGAGAGAAAGTTGTGGCGAAAGAGTCAGCAGAGGATCACCACGTTACCTTCCGCCGGAGCCCGGTGGAGCTTAGGTGTTTCGTTCATAAACACACACACTCGCCCGGTCTTAAATTTGAACCCGCGATTCCTCTACCGCGAGTCCGCTGCTCTGACCACTAGGCCGTGTCTGTGTGTTTACAAATAACTACGCACACATATCACATGATTATTTTAATAAGACACATATGATGTCACATGTGTCTTATTTGCCTTGGTTAATGCATCTACATTTCTGATTCAAAGTAGATACCTTTCAATAAATACTTTGATTTTGCTAGTATTTCTTGTGCAAAGCTTTTGGTAGTCTTCATTCATTAGTAATTATTTATATACGTATCTTTCATGTAACATTTTGATCTTCACGGAAAAGAAATAAACTGTTTATTAGAGTTCATGTGTCGACTGCAAAGAAGTTAATGTTGTTCTTTGGCTTCGTCATATTAATGTCATTTGAAGAAGATTCACACCACTGGAATTAATATGATAGAAAAGCGTTTGTTTTGTGAATTGACGTTGTAGTGGTATATATATATTTTTATATTATCTCTCAGTATTTTTGTCATAGGCGTGTTTTAACAATCGGTGGTTAGGCTGGTAAATATATTCACTAATTTAAATCGATTCTTTATTTTCTATTTCGAATCTCGCTGAAACAAGGTTTGTATATATGTATATATATATATATATATATAATTATATATATATATATATATATATATATGTGTGTGTGTGTGTGTGTATATATATATATATTATATATATATACATATATATATATATATATATATATATGTGTGTGTGTGTGTGTATATATTATGTATATATGTATATATATAATATATGTATTATATATATAAAAAATTAAATTAAAGATAAAACCACTATTAAGCAAATCAAACAGTGAAAAACATAAACCAAAACATAAAAATAAAAATAATTAATATAATATACAAAGTATATAAAAAATAAAATTCAAAATTCAAATTATTTAAATTTAAAATTATTAATTTATATTTATAGATTTTTATATTTTTAAAAATATTTCTTTAATTTAAATTTTTAACTTAAATTTTTTTCTGTTATATTTATATATATATGCAGGTATGTATGTATGTATGTATGTATGTATGTATGTATGTATGTATGTATGTATGTATGTATGTATTATGTATGTATGTATATATTTCATTACAAACTCTCAACGTTTTGAAACATGTCATTCATCACAAAATATTTCAACAATGCGGAAATTCTGTTCATCAAAGCAAATACCATTACAATCAACACATTTTTGCCTACGAGTTACAAGTTTGTTTTTTCAGGTAACATAAATCTCTGGAGCTGATGAACACTTTGAACGCTCTTTCAGCAATCTTTCCTTCATTTTGGCAATGTGTTTCTGCAGTAATGTTCTTTTCCGGGTTTTAAGAAGTAATGGTGGATATATCCAGTAGTGCACCACTAAACAGTCATCATAATCTTATTTTTGAAGAACTCCCGTTTAGGAAAGATTTTCGGTGCTTCGTTTTGGACCAACCACTGCAAAAAAATAAAAAAACGCTTTTTATTATTGTACAGAATCCACTTTCTATCACAAATTACAAAACAGTAGAAAAGTGCATCAGTCTGGTTATAGAGAAGAAATCGAAATGTGCATCCGTCTGGTTATAGAAAGCAAATTTCATATCTGTACGTTTTCCGATTTTCATTCAAATCGTGTGCTACCCATTTGTCGAGCATTTTTGACTTTCCGATCGCATGCAAATGTTTGAAGGCAGTTTTCTGGCTAACTTGAAGTTCTCTTACCAGTTCCCGAGTGGTTTTGTGTGGATCTTTTCACTGACGGGCTTTTAATTGACCGTCATCGATGACTGATGGGCGTCCACTATGCTCACAATCTTCAATAATCAGGTCTCCACTGCGAAATCATTGAAACCATTTTCGAGCTGACCACTCACTGGTCATTTCCTCCCCAAACTTTTAGTTGATATGGCGAGCAGTTTCAGCTGCGTTACGTCCTTTTTAAAAGTGAAAAGCAAAATTGATCGAATGTCGCGCTTCGAGTGGTCCAGTTCCGATGACTGTATCAACGAGGAAAAATATCAACGTTGATTTATTGATATTCATTTGAGCAAGTTTATGTCTGTGTTATCAAACTGTTACAAAAAATTGTTTTAACAAACTTCAGAACTCTGCAAAATTCTGGTACAAATAATTCATGGTTCAAAACGTTGCTTACTTTTTATTCAACCTGATAGTACCTTTTTCTAGTCGTGCTGTTAACTATCACTCTCTCTCTCTCTTTTTTTCTCTCCCTCTTTCTCTCTCTCTATCTCTTTCTCTCCCTCACTGTATATCCCCTCCCTCTATCTCCCCTCCCTCCCTCTCTCTCTGTACATATGTATATCCTTTCTCTCTCACTCTCTCTGTATATATTTACAGACAAATCGATAGATAGATATAGATATATATTCGTATATATATATATATATTTATGTATACATATATATACATCTATATATTTCTGCATTTATATATATATATATATATATATATATATAATATATATATATATATATATATATATATATATATGTATACACTTGCATATATGTTTCCATACATTGTTTCAAAAGATTTTATTTTGCCTTCGCCTTAAATATATTTCGTATTTTCCATAGAAATCTTTTCTACAATATATCATTGAAATTTTTTTTGTTCTGTAAATTCCTCCGTAAAGAAAAGAAATGTCTTTTCAGTAATTAAATTGAAAGTTATTCACTACTTGAGATTCCGATCGTAAATACATAGCTACCGTTAAACACATGGAGATACAATACGTGTATAGATGCGTGTGTATACGTTGGGTAAGATGGTGGACGTTTAAAAAAAAATTATCTTCAAGAAATTAAAAATTACGCCAATATATTGACTAAAATGGATCGTAAATACTCAGTTATCGTTCAACACTTGGAAATAGATTTTGTGTACGTGTGCAAGTGTGACTGTGTTTCTTTGTGTATGTGTTTATGCATCTGTTCCTGGTTGCGTGTATGTGTGTGCGTGTATGTGTATGTATTAATGTGAGTGAGCTTGCGTATTTTTAAAGGTTTTTTTATATCGCATATTACGTGAATGGTGTAAGCTGAATACATCGTAAAATACTTAAGTTATCGTTCAACACTTGAAGATATTTTATGCGTGTATAAATAAGCGTTTATGTAAATAAGCGAGTATAAAGCATGCGTGTATGTGTCAGTGTGTGTGTGTGTGTGCGTCTCTGCCTTTGTTCGTGCGTATTGATAAAGAAATATATATTTTAATTATAAATTACATAAATAAACTTAGTTGAGGTAATAAAAGCTTAAATAGCGAGAAGGGGGAAAGTGTGGAGAACATCGCCAACAATAAACTACGATGATTTTTGTGTATTTTTCTTATTAGTTTCTATGCAACTCCTGAAACTAGCTCGGCTTCGTTACTTGTATGTTAAGTATATCTAATCTTTAGATGCTTATGTAGAAATATCCGTATGTATTATCATGTGTATTCACCAACTCAGCTTTTCGATAATAAAGTATGTTGACGCCATAGTAACGATTACTCCATACGTTCGAATATATAAGTGGTTAACTTTTCTGGTCGGGCTTCTACGTTCTCAGTCTCACGATGTCAGCGCTGTTGATTTTCTCTTCTGCGTTTCTCCTTCGCAGTGACTAGGAGCGGATGCATACATGCGTGCGAGTCTGTGTGTGTGTTTGCGTGAGTATAGGTGTGAGCGTTTCGTTAGGAGACTTCTTCTATATTTATTAGGATAAAGTCAAGACCTGGGGAAAAGGCTAATAGTACAGCAGAGGGTCAACATTCAACTAGCAACAGCGTACGAGGAATTAGAAATACCCCAAGCGTTGATGAACGAATGTGTTTTAACTTCTCTTTTGCAATGGAGGGCCTCTCTTCGTGAAGGTAATGATCTAAGTGAGTAGGAGTTAAGTCCCTTTAGAAATAGTGGAAGCAGTCTCTAAACCAAGAGTTCTGCTTTTCTGTAAATCTGCATTCGTTGGAAAGGATTTGAAGATATGAAGCAGAATTTCTTTTATA